>NC_069501.1:1176103767-1176403767 GCF_027579735.1 Bombina bombina | reverse complement strand
CAAATTTCGTGGTACACGTGATGGAATGTAATATAGTATATTTTTTGTTGTTATGAGGGTGGTGAAATGTCTTAGTGGCTACTTCCTTTGAGTAAAGAATTCTATTTTCCAGGCTCACGAACAATAACATTGTTAGAACATCTATTAATCAAATACTGGATTCATGTAAAATGTGCAGTTGTTTTGACATATATACTTTAACAAGAGAAAAGGCAAATAAAAAGTATCTATTCCCATCATCCTGGCTCTGTCTAGATAACCTTTCTGGTCTGCATTATAAATCAGAAGTTATAAATTGTGTAGTTGGCATTCAGTGAGGCAGACTGGCTGTTTTGGAGGCTTAAAAAAGGTCTTTATACTTTTCTTTAATGAAAATAAGTGACAGTAATAAAATACCAACTTTCTTGTTAAGAACCAACTCTGCTAATAATTCTATAATTTATACACACACACACACATATATATATAGTAGCCTTACATTTTCTGTTTTTTTTTTTTTAATTTCCATATTAGTTATATAATTTAGACTTTAAGGGTTGAAAGAACAAGTTGAAAGTAAACACGACCGCACAAGCGCTGATTTGAACAGCCAATAGGATTTTAGCAGATACAAATATAAGGTGGCGCAAATAGAATAGCTGATTCCAGTTGTACACAATAAATGTTTATGTATATATAAATTTGTGTAGAAGTTCCTATTTATCAGTGATTCCGATTTAAAGATAACCCCATTTATCAGTAATTCCAATATTGTGTTCTATGATCTTTGAAACTCAAATGGTTTAAATAATTTCCAAAAATTTATTGTACTTTACATTCGTAAAAACATTAATTTAAAACATAAGTAAAAACATATCTCGTTTCCAATTCTAAAATGCTAAAATGACACTGGTGTCTATTTTGGTTTGTGTTCTCAGATACAAATTATTCTGATACTTTGCTTAACCCTAATTCCCTAGAAAGTTTTAACAATGCGTGATTAATATGATACAATGTACCTACAATGTTATATAATGTTAAACAATTTTGCAATTTTCGTTTAATGTATTATTACTATTATTTTACCAATGGGTAATACAACACCCTATGTAAGGTAGATGTTAGATGTATTTCTTCCTTTTTAAAACTATTTCAAATGTAACTCTCCTGGCACATATTCAGAGTGGCAGTTTTTATATTGCGGTGATTAGGAATTGCAGTCTTGTATTTCTGTGATATAGTTCAGTGTAAAGGAAGTTATTTGTTTAAAACAGTATCAGGCCCATTTATCAAGCTCCGTATGGAGCTTGAAGGGCCGTGTTTCTGGCGAGTCTTCAGACTCGCCAGAAACACAAGTTATGAAGCAGCGGTCTAAAGACCGCTGCTTCATAACCCTGTCCGCCTGCTCTGAGCAGGCGGACAGGAATTGCCGGAAATCAACCCGATCGAATACGATCAGGTTGATTGACACCTCCCTGCTGGCGGCCGATTGGCCGCGAGTCAGCAGGGGGCGGCGTTGCACCAGCAGCTCTTGTGAGCTGCTGGTGCAATGTTAAATGCGGAGAGCGTATTGCTCTCCGCATTTAGCGAGGTCTTGCGGACCTGATCCGCAGTGTCGGATCAGGTCCGCAAGCCCTTTGATAAATGGGCCCCTATGTCTATGAAAACTTATTTAGGATGGTATGGTCTTAATTACATACGGTTTTTGGCTGTTGCTGTTTCCCTTTGTTTTCCTTTATTTTAACAGTGCACTGTTTTGCTGAATTCCTCCTCGTGAATGGATGGCTCCGGTGGAGTAACTGTTATTGATCCTCCGTTGACAGGATTGCTTCAATCCCTCATGCAGGTGACGCTGGTCTGAATCAGCCGGTTTCTATTTGCTGAAAAGTACACTCACTGACTTCTCGTCAGTACCTTTAATCCTGTGTAGATTTCTGTAACTGACAATCTGAAACCACTATAAAGTCCTAAATCTGAAATACAGCGCCAGTTCACAGGTCATTCTCATCTGCCCCAGGTTCTTAGCCCTAATTCCTATTGGGTGATTCAAATTTTTGAGCCAAAAGGAATGCAATGGTACCCCCAGTATAAAAGGGGTACCTTGCAATTTAATCCTCAGTGTGCGGGGGACGATCGCATGAAGAGGACCTCCACATCAGATCAATGGACCTCCACCTGGACCTCCGCCTCCATGCATTGCCGCTCCACCTCAGCAGGGTTGAAGAAGATGCCTGTCCCGCGATGGATGAAGATGAAGCCGTCTGGATGAAGACCTCTTGCCACCTGGATGTCCGGACTTCAGGAACTGTAAGTTGATCTTCGGGGGTTAGTGTTAGGATTTTTTAAACTTTTTTGGGTGTTTTTTTTTAGGGTTTGGGCAATGCCCATACAAATGCCCTTTTCAGGGCAATGGGTAGCTTAGGTTTTTGTTAGAGTTAAATTTTGTTATTTTGGTGGGTTGGTTGGGTGGTGGGTTTTACTGTTTGGGGGTCTTTGTGTTTTTTTTTTACAGGTAAAAGAGCTGTTTAACTTAGGGTAATGCCCTACAAAAGGCCCTATTAAGGGCTATTGGTAGTTTATTGTAGGCTAGGTTTTTTTTTTTATTTTGGGTGGGATTTTTTATTTTTATAGGGCTATTAGATTAAATGTAATTCTTTCTTATATTTGATCATTTACGGCTAGATTTGGAGTTTTGTCGGTAACGACCCGAAAATCTAACGCCGGCTTTTTTCTGGCCGCACCATAAAAATAACTCTGGTATTGAGAGTCCACATAAAGGCTGCGTTAGGCTCCAAAAAAGGAGCGTAGAGCATTTTTAACGCAGCTTCAACTCTCGATACCAGAGTTGCTTACGCAAGCGGCCAGCCTCAAAAACGTGCTCGTGCACGATTCTCCCATAGGAAACAATGGGGCTGTTTGAGCTGAAAAAAAACCTAACACCTGCAAAAAAGCCGCGTTCAGCTCCTAACGCAGCCCCATTGTTTGCTATGCGGAAACACTTCCTACGTCTGCACCTAACACTCTAACATGTACCCCGAGTCTAAACACCCCTAACCTTACACTTATTAACCCCTAATCTGCCGCCCCCGCTATCGCTGACCCCTGCATATTATTATTAACCCCTAATCTGCCGCTCCGTAAACCGCCGCTACTTACATTATCCCTATGTACCCCTAATCTGCTGCCCTAACATCGCCGACCCCTATATTATATTTATTAACCCCTAATATGCCCCCCACAACGTCGCCTCCACCTGCCTACACTTATTAACCCCTAATCTGCCAACCGGACCTGAGCGCTACTATAATAAAGTTATTAACCCCTAATCCGCCTCACTAACCCTATAATAAATAGTATTAACCCCTAATCTGCCCTCCCTAACATCGCCGACACCTAACTTCAATTATTAACCCCTAATCTGCCGACTGGAGCTCACCGCTATTCTAATAAATGTATTAACCCCTAAAGCTAAGTCTAACCCTAACACTAACACCCCCCTAAATTAAATATAATTTACATCTAACGAAATTAATTATCTCTTATTAAATAAATTATTCCTATTTAAAGCTAAATACTTACCTGTAAAATAAATCCTAATATAGCTACAATATAAATTATAATTATATTATAGCTATTTTAGGATTAATATTTATTTGACAGGCAACTTTGTAATTATTTTAACCAGGTACAATAGCTATTAAATAGTTAAGAACTATTTAATAGCTACCTAGTTAAAATAATTACAAAATTACCTGTAAAATAAATCCTAACCTAAGTTACAATTAAACCTAACACTATACTATCATTAAATTAATTAAATAAAATACCTACAATTACCTACAATTAAACCTAACACTACACTATCAATAAATAAATTAAATACAATTCCTACAAATAACTACAATGAAATAAACTAACTAAAGTACAAAAAATAAAAAAGAACTAAGTTACAAAAAATAAAAAAAATATTTACAAACATAAGAAAAATATTACAACAATTTTAAACTAATTACACCTACTCTAAGCCCCTTAATAAAATAACAAAGCCCCCCAAAATAAAAAATGCCCTACCCTATTCTAAATTACTACAGTTCAAAGCTCTTTTACCTTACCAGCCCTGAACAGGGCCCTTTGCGGGGCATGCCCCAAAGAATTCAGCTCTTTTGCCTGTAAAAAAAAAACCATACAATACCCCCCCCCAACATTACAACCCACCACCCACATACCCCTAATCTAACCCAAACCCCCCTTAAATAAACCTAACACTAAGCCCCTGAAGATCTTCCTACCTTATCTTCACCATACCAGGTTCACCGATCCGTCCTGAAGAGCTCCTCCGATGTCCTGATCCAAGCCCAAGCGGGGGGCTGAAGAGGTCCATGATCCAGCTGAAGTCTTCATCCAAGCGGGAGCTGAAGAGGTCCATGATCTGGATGAAGTCTTCATCCAAGCGGGAGCTGAAGAGGTCCATGATCCGGATGAAGTCTTCTATCAACGGCATCTTCAATCTTCTTTCTTCCGGATCCATCTTGCAGACCTTCGACGCGGAACATCCTCTTCTCCCGACGCCTACTAGCCGAATGACGGTTCCTTTAAGGGACGTCATCCAAGATGGCGTCCCTCGAATTCCGATTGGCTGATAGGATTCTATCAGCCAATCGGAATTAAGGTAGGAATATTCTGATTGGCTGATGGAATCAGCCAATCAGAATCAAGTTCAATCCGATTGGCTGATCCAATCAGCCAATCACATTGAGCTCGCATTCTATTGGCTGTTCCGATCAGCCAATAGAATGCAAGCTCAATCTGATTCCAAATACCGGAGTTAGCCTAAAACCAGCGTTAGGAGCCTCTAACGCTGGTTTTCACGGCTAACGCCAAACTCCAAATCTAGGCCTTTGTTTGTTATTTTTCGTAATTTAATGTTTGTTATTTTTTGTAATTTAGTATTTTTTATTTTTTGTAATTAGCTATTTGTAATTTTTAAAGTAGTGTTAGTTTTTTTTTATGTGTATTTTAGTTTTGTTTAATTGGTAGTTAGTTTAATTTTAGTTTAATAGTTATATTAGTTTAATTGTTAGTTTAAACATAGTTTTTTTAATTTGACAGGTCAATTTTAATTTAATTTAGGATAGGGAAATAGCCATTTTAATATAATTTTAGGGGGGTGTTAGGTTTAGCCGTTACTAGTTTAAATTAGTTTATTGCGATTTGGAGGCTTTCGGTTTAGGGGTTAATAGTTTAATTTAGTATATTTCGTTGTGGGGGCTTGCGGTTTAGGGGTTAATAGGTTTATTATAGTGGCAGCAGTGGCGGGGAGCGGCAGAATAGGGGTTAATAGCTTTATTATAGTGTGGGCGATGTTGGGGTGCAAGGGAATAGGGTTTAATAACTTTAGTATAGTGGCGGCGATGTCGGGGAGCGGCAGAATAGGGGTTAACTTTAATTTAGTGTTTTGTGATGCGTGAGGGCCTCGGTATAGTGGTAAATAGGTAGTTTATGGGTGTTTAGTGTACTTTGTAACACTTTAGTTATGAGTTTTATGTAACAGTATTGTTGCATAAAACTCATAACTACTGCTCTCAGATTGCGAAACGGATCTTGTCAGTATAGGCTGGAAGGCAAGCTTTTTAGCCTCGTAATGGCTGCGCTATGGAAGTCCCATGAAAAAACGCCATTTTTATGTGTGTGGGACTGACGTTGCATTACAGGCTAAAAGACTTGCGGTACAGCTATACCGACAAGACTTGTAATGGCTGCGGTACTGTTTTAATGCTGAAATTACCATTTTTTCAGCGTTAAAACCCGAACGCAAAACTTGTTATCTAGGTGAATGTATTTTACTGTGTATGTAGTGCAAATAGTTTACATTCCAATGTTCTTCACATAGAGGAAAATGTACTATGTATTTTTAAATAGTAGAAAAAAACAAAATGCAGTCGGCTTCTCCAAACTAAAACTCGATTTATTTCAGATTAAATCCATGGGCACATGATCAAAGGAAATATCACAAAACTTACATAGACTTGGGAAATGCTGCTGCCTATTTTTAAATAAATATATCTTTATACAGGTATACCTCACTTTACAGTGCTTCACTTTACAGCGCTTCGCTAATACAGCGCTTTGTGGAGCTGAAGTTCAACCTCCAAGGATTTTAAAACAGTGCTGTAATCATTGTGAGATTGCGAGAAAAGTGACTGGCACCATTTTGTTATGCTAAGTTCACTCTGTTTACAGCATTACAGTGCAATCTGTGTCTCAGTGCTATAGTCTGGCAAATTTTACTACAGTAATTGTCACTATTTTACAGGTACAGTATTTATTGAATACTGTGCTGTGCGAGTGTTAAACTAAACTTAGCTCTATTGTACACCTAATATAAGTTAGTTAAAACATGTTTTTAAGTTTTTAAACACACTGGCAAGTGAAACGAAAGCTAAAACTGCCTTGTTTCACTTTAAGGCGGTTTTCACTTTACAGCGGGGCTCCGGTCCCTAACCCGCTGTATGAGCGGGGTATACCTTTATAGCTATACACATATATATATATATATATATATATATATATATATACATACAGTATATATATATATATATATATATATATATATATATATATATATATATATATATATATATACAATGTTAAGAGAGAGCACTCTCACCCTAATTCCAACTGCCAGGGTGCCAACAGGTAAATATAAAAATAGAAGGAGGCACTTGCTGTGCTTTTAATAAGTGAATTTTTAATCCTTAGAGCGTGACGTTTCGGGGACACACTCCCCTTCCTCAGGATTAAATTAATTATATATATATATATATATATATATATATATATATATATATATATATATATATATATATATATATATATATATACAGTATCCTACAAAAGTGAGTACACCCCTCACATTTTTGTAAATATTTTATTATATCTTTTCATGTGACAACACTGAATAAATGACACTTTGCTACAATGTAAAGTAGTGAGTGTAAAGCCTGTATAACAGTGTAAATTTGCTGTCCCCTCAAAATAACTCAACACACTCAACACACTTCTGGAATGTCCTTTGGAATTGAAGATGTTTGGCCATAATGCACAGCGCCATGTTTGGCAAAAAAAAAACACAGCAAATAAGCACAAACACCTCATATCAACGTATCAAGCACAGTGGTTGAGGGGTGATGATTTTGGCTTGTTTTGCAGCCACAGGAACTGGGCACCTTGCAGTCATTGAGTCGACATTGAGCTCCTTTGTATACCAAATTATTGTAGTGTCAACTGTGGGGCCATCTGTCCGACAGCTAAAGTTTGGCCAAAATTGGGTCATGCAACAGAAAAATTATCCCAAGCACACCAGCAAATCTACAACAGAATGATTGAAAAAGAAAATAATGAAAGTATTGCAATGGCCTAGTCAAAAGTAGAAAAAGGAGAAATAAGTGCGCAAAAATGCTAAAGTAAACAAGGAAAAGGGGAGAAGTGTCAACAATAAAATTATCTCACTTAGAATATAATATAGAATATCTCTGATTAAATGGCTACTATGTTTTCACACTTGGGAGACAGTGTTTTGCCTCCAAAGATTATGTGACTATAACCATAGAAATGAAACACATATAAATAAAAAGATATTTTAAACACAATTTATAATTTTCACAAAATAAAAGAACAAGTTTTTCTAATTAAAAAATTCATATATACCTATCACTTCATATTTATTTCAAATTAAAAAGCAAATAAAAATGTGTATAAATCTGTAATATAAATTGTAGATTAATTCTACTAAGGACCGGTCCTAATTCATAAACCTATTACACCTAATTCATAAAACTATTACACAAATAACTTCAACAATAAAGTACAAAGATAATTTAAAAGTTGATACAAGCGATCAAAGTTGATACAGGGGATCAAACCAAATTTAAAATAAAATGTTGCTATTGGAAACTCCGTGAACAGGCTCCCAAATTGATATCCAGAAATGATTATCCTTCGCAGGTTGTCCGTAGAGCAAATAAGCAAGGTAGGCAATGGCGGTCTTCTGATTTCTTCCAAACTATTAGGAGTGTCATCTAGATGGAAGACAGAAATATCCGCTTGGCCTAGTCAAGTCCAGATCTCTACCCGATTGAAATGCTGTGGTGGGACCTTAAGAGAGCTGTGCATAAACAAATGCCCGCAAAACTCAACGAACTGAAACAACGTTGTAAAGAAGAGTGGGCCAAAATTCATCCACATCAATGTTAGAGACTGATAAAATCAAACAGAAAATGAAAACTTCAAGTTATTGCTGCTAAAGATGGTTTTACAAGCTATTGAATCATAAGGTATACTTAGTTTAGGGGTTTGCACATTTAGCAGTGACGTCAAAGTGAGGGGACTGACTTTTGTAACTACTTTGGCGTTTTTGCTACAAGCATTGCTTCTTGTTACAATCCAATGTCATCCTGTAGAAATTGAACTGATACTTTTTTATATATTTTTTAAATACATTTTGTTAATTTTATAAGTGTTCCAGTCCTCATCTGATAGCTTCCCTCGGTGGCTTATACCGACTACCGAGCATGCTCTACCTATAGAGCTTAATTATAGCTCTTGGAAGTGTGAGTATAAACCTGTTTCATGTTATATATTTGCTTATGATAACGATATCACGCTATGAGGCCTATTTATGAAATGTCTGTCGGACCTGATCCGACAGTGCAGATCAGGTCCGACAGACATCGCTGAATGCGGAGAGCAATACAGTCTCTGTATTCAGCATTGCATCAGCAGCTCTTGTGAGCTGCTGGTGCAACGCCGCCCCCTGCAGACTCGTAAGGAGCATGATTAATAGGCCCCTATATATTTATTTTCTTTGAGCATTAACCACGCTGAAAGATTGCCTTATTAATCGAGAGGAGAGCTGAGCCTGACAGCTTTGTGAATTCAGGATTGCATAATACTTGAGCTTTTGATAACTCAAGTTAGTGTGAGTGCACTTTTTATATTTCTTGCATTTAAGAACACAAACGATATTACACTATATTTGAATTATTTTCTTAAAGACAAAACACTCCAATATAGAAGAAGTTGGATTATTAGGGAACAAACTTTGCACTATTACATGCATACCTTTGATCATATTTTTTTACATTTGTTATTTACAGTGTGATTATTTCTGTGTTATTTATTACTTATTAGTTTTTCACACATGGCTTCTCCATTTTGGCTTTATTAAATCATGACACAGTGTAATATGTCATGTGGTTTTCATCTGAGGTTGTATTTACCTAATTTTAAGACCTGCTAAGGACCAGATGATTGTTATTATTTCGTGATAAGTAAAACCATAGAATTCAAAGAGGGTGCATTTTCTTTTTCACATGACTGTATGTCTAAAATGTGTACATATTAAGGTATTTATATGTGCATATATGTCTGTAAATACATATATACATAAATAAATACATATATATATGTGTATATATATATATATATACTGTATATATATATATATATATATATATATATATATATATATATATATATATATATATATATATATATATATATATATATATACATACATACATATACATTTTTAGACAAAGCCCTTTGTCTGCTTTTTTTTCTTCTTACACCTGAGATTTCATTTCATATCTGAGCCTTTATACCTTTTGTGTGCAATATTTTATTTGAATAATTTTATTAGATGGTTTAATATTGATTTTAAGTGTACTTTGTAATTCATTTTCTATGTGTTTTGTGACACTTTATTTCGTGAAACAGTTAACCAGAGCTCCAAGGATGCGGTAATCATTCTAGCCTAAATCGCAATTGTGCTCAAGCGATCGTGTTTATTCTCAACTCCTTTTATCAACTGTAAACCCGACGAGCACAAACACCAGCGATAAACCCCTTATTACTTGTGTGCAACTTTAGCGCTCCACTTGTAATCTGGCCCTAAATAAATCATTGATAGAATGATGTAGTCAAAGCAAATATTAGCCTGAGAATAATATATACATGTATTTTTTTAAATTACATTAATTTTTAAATACTGAAAAAATAACAACATTAAACTACCCACTAATGAGTAGATTATAAGGGGGCGTGCCAAACAATAATATTAAAAATAAAAACAATCAAAGAAGGATAAAATCAACTAAAAAAATAGTCCAATAGAAAGAGATTCCACTCTCAATACTGCTCCACTTCCAATCGTATAGGCAACGATAGTAGATATCCTAGAAGACACAAGGAACATGTTGCAAACAAATATTCTTTTACAGAGTTGATAGCTCAAGTATATATTTGTGCCATGTTGTCTAATATGCATTTAGTATGCATGGTTTGAGTATATCTCTTGTAGAACCCCCTGCTTTATTACCAGCTAGATGTTTGCCAAAGAGAACAGCATACAGAAAATAGCTTGTTGCAGTACACTATATACAGGGAGCACACCGAAGTGCTAGTCAGCTGGAGACTGAGAGAACCAGCCTGATCTTATTGCACCATTGTTTTTGGTGCCATCACAAAGTGTGAGTCCTTTTCTGCTCTGAATTTCACATATTTGAACTTTACAAGATTACGCTATATGGCGCCTCTTTGTTCCTTGTGTCTACTGAAAAAAATAACATTCTAATGTCCATAAAGCAATGGGCACTGCCATATTGTAACTAAGATTACTTTTTCTGCTAAGGCCAATTAGGGAAAAAGCTGTTAGTGAACATTGAACAGTGAAATGTACGTTGGGACTATACACACAACATCAACGTCATTATGTGCCAGTGACGCTGTATCTTTTCCCTATCCGCATCCATCTGGTTCAGTGGTTCACTCTGGACAGTATTTTTGAATTGTCTCTCATTGGGACTCTTTGTGTCTCACATGTGTACTGAACATTGAACTTTTTATACATTTTTTATTTTTTAAAATAAATTCCTTGGTTCTTAACTGTTTGTGGATGACTGTATAAAAGGTGGTGTGCACATCAAATAGAGCTTATCTTAGCTATTACACATGAGTAGTGAATCTTCACAGTCATAATAACTACCACTGCATTTACAATATTACACTATGTTCCATTCTTAATTCATTTGAGGAACATCTGGATATACTCCCTAATATTCCTAACATGTTAGGTGTTCTCCCTAACAATTTCAGTGACCACTGCTTAGTGTACTGCGTGCGCAAAATAAAGGCAACTAAATCCTCTCCCAAGGTTAAAATCACCAGGTCTTTCAAAAAATGTAATATTCAATAATTTCTAAATTACAACAAGAACCTCCCCTGGCACAGGTTAAACCTAATCCCAGATCTAGACTCTGCAGTTGAATTCTTTCAGTCTGAACTCCTACGAGTTTGAAATTTACATGCCCCGCTGCGTACGATGAGAGTAAAAATAGCACACTTGAATTGGATCACAGCTGACCTCATTCAAATGTACCAGTTTCGGGAGTCATTGTGGTCAAAGTTCAAGCATACTGGCTCTATGAACGGTCAATGTGTATATAGGCAATTGCGAAATATATGCACTAAACAAACAAAATTGGCCAAGGCCCAATATTTCTGTTAAAATCTGAACAATAACATATCAAACCCTAGAAAGTTTTGGAAACTCATAAATCCACCAATCCACTCCCAACCCTCCACTGTCAATGTGGATAACCAAAACCTGCAACTCCCCTTAGAAGTAGCAAATGCCTTTATTTTTCTTTAACAATTATTTTGTCGGATGCTTCACCACCCTGATTGACAAACTAATAAATGACACGCATCCTGAAACTACAAATGTGGATCATGCCCCACTAAAACAACAAAGACCCAATATAAAGAAGTACAATTTTAGACCTGTACCCATCAATGTCATTAAGAAACACCTTAATAATCTAAAAATGAAAAAACAGTCTGGACCTGATCAAATCCCAGCAATGCTGTTGAAGCTCAGTGCGCCGGCAATTGCTAAGCCTGTCATAACCCTAATTAACGAATCCTTGATGTCTGGATACATAACCAAACTCTGGAAAACTGCAAGAGTAGTGCCTATTCATAAGAGTGGGGAGTTAACCTTGGTTTCTAACTATCGCCCTATATCATTGCTCCCAGTAATGTAAAAAATCTTAGAAAATTGCGTCCATACGCAAATATGCGAGTATTACCAACTTTCTAACTATCTGACCCCTGATCAATCAGGTTTCGCCCGAATCACTCTACTACAACTGCCCCCCTAAAAGTTTGCAATGACATCCAAACTGGCATGGAACAAGGAGACCTAACTGGAGCTATTTTTCTTGATTTTGCAAAGGCCTTTGACACAGTAGACCCCGACATACTACTGCTCAAACTAAAAAACTCTGGTATTGCTGATCGTCACCTGGTTTAGATCATATGTATCTGATCGATCACAATATGTCTCCATTTCTAACAGTGACTCCCTCCCTCTCCCTATTCACATTATTTATAAATGATCTGCCTAATGTCTGGAAATCCTCAACTGTACACATGTACGCAGACGACACAGTAATCTATGCAAACAAATCCGATCTGCCGCAGCTTGAAGCAGTGCTCCAAGACCAGTTCACAGAGGTAGAAAAGTGGATATCAAAAAACAAACTCTTCCTAAACACTGACAAAAACTGTCACAATGATCTTTGGAACGGGTCCTAAATTACACAAATTACAAAATTCTCATCTACGCATCAAAACAAAATCCAATTGCACGCTGATCGCAGTCCACTCTTTTAAATACTTGGGTATGTTGTTAGACCCTAATCTATCTTTTGGCCTCCACATAGAAAAACTTGCATCTAAACTTTATCCAAAACTAGGTGCCCTGTTCAGAAACAAATCTTGCCTCAGCCCTACAGTAAAGGAAAAGATTGTACAACAAATGCTGATGCCTATCATGGATTACGGGGATGTAGTATACGCACCTTCACCGCAAACTCACCTAAACAAACTTAATACATTGTTCTGCCACTTTGTGCTACAATGTAACTACAGGACCCACCATTGTGACATGCTAAAAGGACTAAACTGGCTGACGCTGTAATCTAGACGCACCCTCCATCTTTCCTGCCTTTGTGTTTAAAATCCTTTCTGGGAAGCTCCCACCCTACCTGAGCAGAATGCTCTCCCCGGCTATTCCCACCTCCTATAACCTCCGATCCAGTAGCAGCACATTATTTAGCGTGCCTCAATAGAAAAAGAAAGCAGCTCGATCCTCCATGTCCTACAGAGCACCACAGGAATGACCTCCTGCACACTTTCAAACCTTCCCCAAGCCTAATAGAGATCCCTTTCTACATATCTCAAAACAGAATGCACCTGTCATGATTGATTATATATTTCCTACCTGCTTTTGCATATATTATGTATTATTATTGTCTTTGAATTTTATTGTACCCTATTGTATCAATGCAATGTTTTGTGGACCCATGACATACTTGAAAACAAGAGAAATCTCAATGTATCCTTCCTGGTAAAATATTTTATAAATAAATAAATAAATATACAGCTCGAAATTGCTACATTTAAAGTGGATGAATACATTGTTGTTTTCCATTATCACACTATTTAAAGGCACAGACTAGAATTTTCGTGGACGAACATATCCTTTATTTATTTTTTATTTACTTTTAACTGGAATTTGGGAAGCCCACAAAATTCAGAATTATATTACAGGATAAGGAAACAAATGAAAAATTAAAGTATAGTACAAAGTTGTTTTACTACATACAATTAAATATTTTATATTAATATCTCAAAGTGTTTAATGTCCCTTTAAGATACTCTTAGACCTTTTACATCCCAGTGTGGAATGTTCTATTTTGCACCCTCATTAAGCTAAGGAGGAGGATAAAAAGGTAAACAAATACAACTCCCTGCCCCTGTCCTTTTAGGCAGGCCCAGTCACACAACTGCCTAACCACACCCTCAGTCTACCTGGCATATTCATTTTCGTGTTTTTTCTTTTCGACCAATGACATAAAACAATGGGGTTGTCTTGTATTTATTTTCAGTATATAACAATTTCTCAATATTGTCCTGAACCTTATCTGTGACATTTTCCTGATTTCTTAAGCCAATAAACAATTGTGCACGATTAACACCAAACAAAAGGATTTAGATTTTTTTAGCAATTACGTCACAGATTAAAGGTCTTGCATGCTGATTTATTCCTTTTAGTGTAGTGTATCATGATATGGTGATGCTAGTAGGTGCTTTGTGCAATTAATTTGTTGTGTTACAAAACCATAGAGATGCACTTGTGTATGTCTTTTTAAGGGATTTGAACAGTTGCATGTTTAGTATAGCGGGTGTGCGTTTTTGTTGGGTTACTAACTGGCGGCTAGATTTAGAGTTTTGTCGGTAATGACCCACGTATCTAACGCTGGCTTTTTTTCCCCGCACCTTTTAAATACCGCTGGTATTTAGAGTTCACAGAAGGGCTGCGTTAGTCTCCAAAAAGGGAGCGTATAGCATATTTACCGCCATTGCAACTCTCAATACCAGCGGTGCTTACGGACGCGGCCAGCTTCAAAAAGTGCTCGTGCACGATTCCCCCATAGAAAACAATGGGGCATTTTGAGCTGAAAAAACCCTAACACCTGCAAAAAAGCAGAATTCAACTCCTAACGCAGCCCCATTGTTTCCTAAGGGGAAACACTTCCTAAATCTGCACCTAACACCCTAACATGTACCCCGAGTCTAAACACCCCTAACCTCAATCTGATCAGCCAATCAGATTGAGCTTGCATTCTATTGGCTGTTCCGATCAGATCTTCAGGGGCTTAGTGTTAGGTTTATTTAAGGGGGGTTTGGGTTAGATTAGGGGTATGTGGGTGGTGGGTTGTAATGTTGGTGGGGGGGTATTGTATTTTTTTTTTCCAGGCAAAAGAGCTGAATTCTTTGGGGCATGCCCCGCAAAAGGACCTTTTAAGGGCTGGTAAGGTAAAAATTTTAGAATAGGGTAGGGCATTTTATCATTTTTGGGGGCTTTGTTATTTTATTAGGGGGCTTAGAGTAGGTGTAATTAGTTTAAAATTGTTGTAATATTTTTCTAATGTTTGTAAATATTTTTTTATTTTTTGTAACTTAGTTCTTTTTTATTTTTTGTACTTTAGTTAGTTTATTTAATTGTATTTTTTTGTAGGTATTGTATTTAATTAATTTATTGATAGTGTAGTGTTAGGTTTAATTGTAGATAATTGTAGGTATTTTATTTCATTAATTTATTGATAGTGTAGTGTTAGGTTTAATTGTAACTTAGGTTAGGATTTATTTTACAGGTAATTTTGTAATTATTTTAACTAGGTAGCTATTTAATAGTTAATAACTATTTAATAGCTATTGTACCTGGTTAAAATAAATACAAAGTTGCCTGTAAAATAAATATTAATCCTAAAATAGCTACAATATAATTATAATTTATATTGTAGCTATATTAGGGTTTATTTTACAGGTAAGTATTTAGCTTTAAATAGGAATAATTTATTTAATAAGAGTTAATTTATTTCGTTAGATTTAAATTATATTTAACTTAGGGGGGTGTTAGTGTTAAGGTTAGACTTAGCTTTAGGGGTTAATACATTTATTAGAGTAGCGGCGAGGTCCGGTCGGCAGATTAGGGGTTAATACTTGAAGTTAGGTGTCGGCGATGTTAGGGAGGGTAGATTAGGGGTTAATACTATTTATTATAGGGTTATTGAGGCGAGAGTGAGGCAGGTTAGGGGTTAATAACTTTATTATAGTAGCGGTGAGGTCCGGTCGGCAGATTAGGGGTTAATAATTGTAGGTAAGGTAGCAGCGACGTTGGTGGCGGCAGATTAGGGGTTAATAAATATAATATAGGGGTCGGCGGTGTTAGGGGCAGCAGATTAGGGGTACATAGGGATAACGTAGGTTGCGGTGGTGTGCGGTCGGCAGATTAGGGGTTAAAAAATGTATTAGAGTGGCGGCGATGTGGGGGGGCCTCGGTTTAGGGGTACATAGGTAGTTTATGGGTGTTAGTGTACTTTAGAGCACAGTAGTTAAGTAGTTATGAACCGGCGTTAGCCCAGAAAGCTCTTAACTCCTGACTTTTTTCTGCAGCTGGAGTTTTGTCGGTAGAGGCTCTACTGCTCACTTCAGCCAAGACTCTAAATACCAGCGTTAGAAAGATCCCATTGAAAATATAGGATACGCAATTGACGTAAGGGGATCTGCGGTATGGAAAAGTCGCGGCTGCAAAGTGAGCGTTAGACCCTTACCTACAAGACTCTAAATACCAGCGGTAGCCCAAAACCAGCGTTAGGAGCCTCTAACGCTGGTTTAGACGGCTAACGCCAAACTCTAAATCTAGCTGTGGGTTTGCTAATTCTATAATAGTGTATAAGTGCTTATTATTAATTGTTAGCTGTGCTCTAGCTCAGATATCATGAAAATCCAGCCTGTTGGGTGTCCTGAGGACTTGAACTAAGAATAGTATACAGTTGACACCAGTAGAAGAAAGCATCTTGAGTTATAAGGTGAATTTGTTTCTCACACTTATTTTAATTTATTTTAAAATCTTTATGTACATTGTTTAGGGCTAGAGGGCGAAGCTGCATCCTGATGCAATCCGAAAATAGCTTTTTCAGAATCCACCTGGATGCAGCGTAGGCAAATGAAGCATTAAGAAGAAAAAAAAACACGCAATAGCCTGCACGAAATAGCAAAAAAACACATAACCGCCCGCACGAAATAATAAAAAACCTAACCGCCAGAACGAAGTATAACACAAAAAAAACCTAAGCGTCTGCAAGAAATATTAACAAACACCTAAATCGCCAACCCCCACATCACAAAATAATAAAGTAATTAACCCCTAATATGCAAATTAAACAACGCAAACAACATAATTAAAATATTAACCCCTAAATTGCTAACCCCCACGTCGCAATAAACCTAATTAACCTATTAACCCCTAAACTGTCAACCCCCACATCGCAATAAACCTAATTAACCTTTTAACCCCTAAACCGGCAAAACCCACATCGCAATAAACCTAATTAACCTTTTTAACCACTAACCCGGCAAACCCCCACATCGCAATAAACCTAATTAACCTATTAACTCCTATTAACGACCAACCCCCCACAATGCAAATAACTAATTAAATTACTAAGCCTACTAACCTAACAACCCCTAATCCTAACATTAATTTAAAAATAAAACCTAACATTAAATTACAAAAAAATAATCTAAAATTACAAAAATAAAAAGTTTAAAATTACAGAAAAAAATAAACAATATTATCAAAAATAAAAAAAATTAAACCAAATCTAATACCACTATGAAAATAAAAATGCCCACCCAAAATAAAACACCCCCTTATTTAAACTAAACTACCAATAGCCCTTAAAAGGGCCTTTTGTAGGGCATTTCCCTAAGTTAAACAGCTTTTACCCACCAAACCCCCCAAAACAAAAAAAACCTAACACTAAAAAAACCATAACTACCCATTGCCCCTAAAGGGGCATTTGTATGGGCATTGCCCTTAAAAGAGGGCAATCAGCTCTTTTACAGCCCAAAAAACCCTAATCCAAACCCCCCCCCCCCAATAAATATGGGGTACCTTGCATTCAATCTTCAGTGTGCGGCGAACAATTGCATGAAGAGGAGCCTTCACAATGCTGAGGACCACCGCTGTTGAGGACTGCCACTCCGGATCCACGCATCGGGGAAGACCGTATCTCCGCTCTGCACCTCCGCTCCGCACAGCCTTCGCTCCTGATAAAGATAGAAGATGATGGAGCCGTCTGGAAGAAGACCTTTATTCTGACTCAGATAGTTGTAATAATGATCTCACCCTTGCTGAGACCTCTATACCTGGCCTGTATAAGACGATACAATCACTGCAGACAATCCTTGTCAGATAGCTGAACTCACCAATAAATTGTCCATCCACAAAGTTGCTTTATTCTGAATATCAGGTGACAGCAGATAATAAAATACAGCAGATAAATGAATTGTTACAGTATTTAAGTGGTCAAAAGATGATACTGATCGTAGCTTGCAATGTATAAACATGAGTGCTTGTTACATGAGGCCTGTTAGCTGCAGCCATGACACAGGAAAACATAATCAAAATACAAGGGCGGAGCAATACACAAAAAGGAAATGCATAATAAGGTCAGAGGTAAGATATTCTAGAAAACAGGAGCATTACCAAAAAGGGTCACTAGATGGCAGTACAGAACAAACACAGGGAAGCCTTGAGAAAAATGGCAAAAAAATATATAACTTCTTAACTATAACAACATGAACATTAACAGATGCTATGTAATATTCAATGCCCATTGAAGCAGCACACTCCCCGTTAGTGATGTCGCGAACCTAAAATTTTCGGTTTGCGAACGGCGGACTCGAACTTCCGGTATTGAATTGAATTCAATAGGCAGGCGAACTTTAAAACCTACAAGGACTCTTTCTGGCCACAATAGTGATGGAAAAGTTGTTTCAAGGGTACTAACACCTGGACTGTCGCATGCTGGAGGGGGATCCCTGGCAAAACTCTCATGGAAAATTACATAGTTTATGCAGAGTCTGCTTTTAAGCCATAATGGGCCTAAATCAACTAACATTCCCAAATTGTTTGCAATAACGTGCTTTAAATCATCAGTTATGATGTCGTATCTATCAGGTAGTGTAAGGGTTACGGCCGCATCACAGTGACAGAGCAAACTCCAAGTGTTACGCACCGCAATCAACCGCAAATAGTCCACTTGCACAACCACGAGATAGATAGATTTGATAGAGAGATACATAGATAACATAGCTCAATTGATGCAATATACATATGATCGATACACTGTACATAGCTCAATAGATGCAATATACATTCGATCGATACGAATTACATCGATCAATAGATGCAATATACATTTGATAGATAAGAATGTTATCGAATCAAAGATGCAATATACATTTTATAGATATGAATGACATCAACCAAAATATGTAATATACATTTTATAGATACAAATTACATCGATCAATAGATGCAATCTACATTTGATCGATATGTTTGATAGTTCGATCGATTTGATATATAAATAAATGGATTTGAAATATATATAATTTCCCTGACAGAGTATAACAATAAGACATGCGGTCTGTGACCCGTGGTGTGTTAAGTAGTACTATTCTTAACATTTTACTACAAGCTGTTACTCCCCCTATCAGATGAGGTCTATATTTCATTTGTGGAACTGGGAGATGGAAGAAGATGATTGTTCTGTCCTCCTACTTCAAATTTGTCAGAAACACAAGTGGCTGTCTCAAAACATCCCGGACAGAAGATAGATTGATAGATAGGCTAGATAGATATACATAGATTGATAGTTAGATAGAATCGATAGAAGAGAAATAGATAGATTTGTTAGATATATAATTTCCCTGATAAAGTCTAATAATTAAACATGCGTTCTTGGACCCAACTAGGTTGTGTTAAGTAGTACTATTCTTCACACTTTCAGCACTGTAACTCCCCCTATTGGTGGAGGTCTATATGGCGGTTATGATTACCCTGACAAAGTATAACAACAAGACACGCGGTCTGAGACCCATGGTAATTTTGTTGTGTTAAGTAAAACTTTTCTTATCACTTGAATCCCTCTTACCCCCCCCTTTTGTTGGAGCTCTATGTGGCCTGCATGATTAGCCTGACAAAGTATAATAATAAAACATCTGGTCTTGGACCCATGGTAATTAGGTTGCGTTTAAGTAGTACTATTCTTATAACTGTAATCCCTGTTACTCCCCCTATCAAGGGAGGTCTATATGGCCTGCATGATTACCCTGACAAAGTATAACATCAAGACACACGGTGTTAGACCCATGATAACTAGCTTGTGTTAATTAGTACTTTTCTTAGCACTTTAATCCCTGTTCCCCCCCCCCTATCGGGGGTGTTCTATATGGCCTGCCTGATTACCCTGAAAAAATATAATAATAAGACATGCGGTCTGGTACCCATTTTAACTAGGTTGTGTTTTAAGTACTACCATTCTTAGCACTTTAATCTTTGTTACTCCCCCTATTTGGTGAGGTCTATACGGCCTGAATGATTACCCATACAAAATATAATAATAAGACATCTGCTCTTGGTCTGTGACCCATGGTAACTATGTTGTGTTAATTAGTAATGTCCTTCGCATTTTAATAGCTGTTACTCATACTCACCCTATCGGTGGAGGTCTATATAGCCTGCATGATTACCCTTACAAAATATAATAACCAAACATATGCTCTGGGACCCATGGTAAGTAGGTTGTGTTAAGTAGTACTGTTCTTTGCAGTTTAATACCTGTTACAACACCAAATGGTGGCAGGTCTATCTGGCCTTCATGATTAGCTGCACCCAAACCCCAAAAAAAGCTGAGTGGTCTTAGACTAACACCCATGGCTAACTCAGTTATTTCAATTAGTACTATTCTTAGCACTTTCATCTACGGGTGGTCTACATGGCCATCATGATTAGCCGAACAAAATACTACAATCCAACCTTTGCTCAGTCTTCATAGGCCCTTCATTGGCTATATTTTGATAGTACAGTTCTTATTATTTTTATAGCTGATACAACACCGAATGGTGGCAGCTCTATATGGCCTGCATGATTAGCCGCACCCAATACAAAAATAAATCCAAGCGGTCTTGGATTAACACCCATGGCTAACTCTGTTGTTTCAAGTAGTACTATTCTTAGCACTTTCATCTCATCATCCCTGTTACTTCCAGGACTCTCTGTGGTGGTCTACATGGCCATCATGATTAGCCTAACCAAATACTACAATCCAACCTTGGCTCAGTCTTCATAAGGCCCTTCATTGGCTGTATTTTGGTAGTACTGTTCTTATTAGTTTAATACTTGATACAACACCGAATGGTGGCAGCTCTATATGGCCGCACCCAAAGCCAAAAAAAAGCCAAGCGGTCTTGCACTAACACCCATGGCTAACTCTGTTGTTTCAAGTTCTACTATTCTTAGCTCTTTCATCTCATCCCTGTTACTTCCAGGACTCTCAGTGGTGGTGGTCTACTTGGCCATCATGATTACCCTCACCAAAATATAACAACAATATGTGCGTGCAGGGAACCATGGTAAGGTTACTTCCTTTTGCAAAATTGAGTATAACAGTTGCAGGCAGAGGTTCTGACCCTGCATTATGGCTGCACCTCTCCCTAAAAGAGGCATGCGTTACAGAGTCTGTGGGCATGTATGCAAAGAGCTGGCCTGTCTAAAAAGAGGAGCAAGGCTGTACAGGTTGTTCTCCTTCAGCCGTTTTATACGCTGTCCCACGGCCACAACCGTCAACAACCACAAGAGAATGAAACACCACATATACCATCCTTTTGAACAACAGAGTACAGGTATGGCATTGATTTTAGTTACACGGCAATATTTATTATGAACTGTGAAATTGAAAACAAAAACATGATTGGACACCCAGTACAGTACAGGTTGTTCTCCTTCGGCCTTTTTAGAATAGTGTTCCGGACCCCCAACAAAAACAACAGCAGGAAAGAGGACATATGGCATCCTTTTGAACAATAGATGACAGGTAAGGCATAGATTTTACAAAGTCATAGATAATTGTTTTGTAACTGTGAAATAAAAGAAAACATTGATTGGACACCCATCACCCAGAGATCATTTATATGACACGGGAAATAGAAAAAAACATTGATTGGACACCCAGTACACTTCTTTATGCTTAGGCCTTTTTAATAAGAGGGTCCCGGAGCCTCAACCAAAACAACAGCATGAAAGAGGACATATGGCATCCTTTTGAAAATTAGATTACAGGAAAGGCATTGATTTTAGAAACCCGGAGATAATTTGTTGCAACCGGGAATTTGAATCAAACAAATGATTCGATGGACACCCAGTACACTTCTTTCTCCTTCGGCCTTTTTATAAGAGGGTCCAGGACCCTCAAAAAAAACACCAGCAGGAAAGAGGACGTATGGCATCCTTTTGAACAATAGAGTACAGGTACAGCATTGATTTTACAAACCCAGAGATAATTTTGGTCAAATGTGAAATAGAAAAAAAAATTTAGTGGACACCCAGTACACCTCTTTCTCCTTAGGCCTTTTTATAAGAGGATCCAGGACCCTCAAACAAAATACCAGCAGGAAAGAGAACATATGGCATCCTTTTGAACAATAGAGTACTGGTACGGCATTGATTTTAGAAACCCACAGATAATTGTTTGGAAAAGTGAAATAGCCCCAAAAACCATGCTTGGACTCCCACTCCAGGTCGTTCACCTTCAGCCTTTTTATAAGAGGGTCCAGCACCCTCAACAGAAACAACTGCAGGAAACACCACCACATATGCCATCCTTTTGCACAAGCGAGTACAGGTATGGCATCCATTTTAGAAACCCAGAGATAATTGAGAGGAACCAGGAACATTTTTCTAAAAATTTGATGGGGCACCCATTACAGGTCATTCTCCACAGCCTTTTTATACCATGGGCCATGACCCGCAACAGGCACAACAGCATGAAACACCACATATGCCACCCTTTTGCACAATAGAGTATAGGTATGGCATAGATGGAACACGGAGATAATTTAGAGCAACCAAGAGACGGATAAAGATGCTTGGTCGGTCCTCCTCCTTCAAATTTGTGGCATTTTGCGTTCAATTTAATGGTCCACCAGATATGAGTGGTGTACTAAGTTGTACAATTCGTAACAGTTTAATTACTAGTGTTATGTGCCTTATTTTTTTTATTTGAGTTTTGTACCCACAGAGCTGCAGCAGAGGCCAGAAAATTTAGGAATGTACAAATGACTGAAAAATGTGGGTATTGTTGTAGCAACTGCTGTAGCAGCGGCCAGAAAAATTGATGTTTGTAAAACATTTATAAAGTGCCCTAAAAGCTTGTGGCTTGAACACTAGTTGTTGGCGGATAAGTCAAGCAAGTCCTCCGGCTGTATAAAAAAAAAAAAAGGCCAGCCTGTGTACCAGTTGTAGCTCAAGCCAGCCCATCTCATCATCAGGCATTTTTTATTCAAATGTATCGCCCAATGTCAGTCCCTTCGGGATCCAGACCTCATTCATTTTTATAAAAGTGAGATAGTCAAGGCTTTTTTGACCTAGGCGACTTCTCTTCTCAGTGACAAAACCTCCTGCTGCACTGAAAGTCCTTTCGGACAGGACACTTGAAGCGGGGCAGGCCGGAAGTTCCATTGCAAATTGGGATAGCTCAGGCCACAAGTCCAGCCAGCACACCCAGTAGTCAAAGGTTCCATCTCTCCTGAGAGTGTTGAGATCCGCAGTTAAAGCTAGGTAGTCTGCTACCTGTCAGTTGAGTCTTTCTCTAAGGCTGGATCCCGAAAGGCTCTGATGGTGCATGGGAGTTAAAAAGGTACGCATGTCCTCCATCAACAAGACATCAGGAAAGCGTCCTGTCCTTGCCGCCGTGGTCGTGGGAGGAGGAGAAGGATTAATTTCATCTCTTCCCCTGTTACATTCCCGTGGTGCTGTGACATCACCCTTATACGCTGTGTAAAGCATAGTTTTTAATTTATTCTTAGAATGCTCCATCCTTTCCGACTTGCAGGAATTTGGTAACATTTCAGGCACTTTATGCTTATACCGGGGGTCGAGGAGTGTGGAGACCCAGTACAGGTCGTTCTCCTTCAGCTTTTTTATACGAGGGTCCCTCAACAGGCACGACAGCATGAAAGAACCCATTTGAACAAGGTTGGATGCCGAGCTAATCATGTCCCGTTCCTCCTCCTCACTGATCTCACGGATGGTATCTTCTTCCCCCCAGCCACGTACAACACCACGGGTACCAGAGAGGTGACAACAACGAGCACCCTGGGATGCCTGTTGTGCTTGGTCTTCCTCCTCCTCCTCCTCCTCAAAGCCACATTCCTCCTCTGACTCCTCTTCCTCACAATCCTCTTCCTGCGTTGCCGCAGGTCCAGCAAGCGATGCTGATAAGGCTGTTTGTGGGGGTGATGGACACCACAACTCTTCCTCTTCCTCTTCATGCTCATCTACTGCCTGATACAGCACTCTTCGCAGGGCACACTCCAGGAAGAAAGCAAATGGTATGATGTCGCTGATGGTGCCTTCGGTGCGACTGACAAGGTTTGTCACCTCCTCAAAAGGACACATGAGCCTACAGGCATTGCGCATGAGCGTCCAGTAATTTGGCAAAAATATCCCCAGCTCCCCAGAGGCTGTCCTAGCACCCCGGTCATACAAATACTCATTAACAGCTTTTTCTTGTTGGAGCAGGCGGTCAAACATTAGGAGTGTTGAATTCCACCGTGTCGGGCTGTCGCAAATCAAGCGCCTCACTGGCAGGTTTTTCAACGCTGGATATCGGACAAGTGCGCCATGGCCGTGTAGGAACGCCTGAAATGGCCACACACCTTCCTGGCCTGCTTCAGGACGTCCTGTAAGCCTGGGTACTTATGGACAAATCATTGTACAATTAGATTACACACATGTGCCATGCACGGCACATGTGTCAACTTGCCCAATTTCAATGCCGCCACCAAATTACTTCCATTGTCAGAAACAACCTTGCCAATCTCCAGTTGGTGCGGAGTCAGCCACTGATCCACCTGTGCGTTCAGGGTTGTCAGGAGTGCTCCGCTTTCAGGCAAGTCAACCCCAAGACGGCGTGACACTGCCGTACCCGGGATGTAGCATAGTACCTGGGGAGCTGGGGGTGCCAAAGATGTGGAGCAAGATGCAGAAGTTAAAGAGGACTCAGCTGAGGAAGAGGTTATGGAAGAGGATGGAGTAGGAGGAGTAGAGGAGGTAGCAGCAGGCCTGCCTGCAAGTCGTGGCGGTGTCATCAACTCTTCTGCAGAGCCACGCATTCCATGCTTGTCAGAAGTCAGCAGGTTTACCCAATGCACAGTGTAGGTGATATACCTGCCCTGACCATGCTTTGCAGACCAGCTATCCGTGGTCATATGGACCCTTGCCCCAACACTGTGTGCCAGACATGCCATAACTTCCTTTCTCACAACAGAGTACAGGTTTGGGATTGCCTTTTGTGAAAAGAAATTTCTGCCAGGTACCTTCCACTGTGGTGTCCCAATAGATACAATTTTTTTGAAAGCATCAGACTCCACCAGCTTGTATGGTAAAAGCTGGCGGGCTAAGAGTTCAGACAAGCCAGCTGTCAGACGCCGGGCAAGGGGGTGACTTTGAGAAATTGGCTTCTTACGCTCAAACATGTCCTTGACAGACACCTGACTGTGGGCAGATGACCAGGAACTGCTACGTAAGAGAGACTGAGTGGAGGATGGTTGAGAGGGGGCAAGGAGGACAGCACTGGTTGACGTGGCTGAAGATGCTGGAGCAGGAGGAGGAGGGTGGCTTTCACTTTGTGTGCTGCTTCTACTCATGTGTTCTTCCCATCGGCGTTTGTGATGGGAGACCATGTGCCTTCGCAAAGCAGTTGTACCTAGGTGGGTGCTGGACTTCCCACGACTCAGTTTCTTTTGGCATAGGTTGCAAATGGCATCGCTGTTGTCAGAGGCAGACACACAAAAAAAATGCCACACTGCTGAGCTCTGCGATGATGGTTTTCTGGTGGTGGCAACAGCATGCGTTGATGGCGTCGGCGTGCTGTCTGGCTGACCCCTGGTGATGATGCATGCTGTCTGACTGTGCCACTAGCTCCTTGAGACGACCTCCCCATGCTTCCAAATCGTCTCCACCTCCTCCTCCTCTCTGTCTCCCCATCTGAACTTTCCCCCTTTTCTTCTTCTCTTCTAGCAGGCACCCACGTAAAATCCACCGACACATCATCATCAACCGCTTCACTTGTATCTGAAACATCAAGAAAGGAAGCAGCAGCGGGTACAACATCATCATCACACCGTACCTCCATGTCGCTAATGCTGCCTGACTGAGACTGATCACTATTATCTACATCCTCTGTCAATGATGGTTGCGCATCACTCATTTCTTCCAAATGATGTGTCAATAACTCCTGTGACAGATCAAGTGAAGCGGCTATGGTGCTAGTGTTGGTGGTGGCGACAGGCGGGGGAGTGGCACTGGTCACTTGAGACCTGCCCAAAGCACAGCTGGATGTAGATGGTGCGTCAAGGTTAGGAGGACTAGCAGAGGAAGCTGAAGAAGATTGGGTGTCCTGTGTTAGCCATTCAACTAGGTCCTCCTCAGAAGTTTTCGCGTCCCCCCTGGCACCCGGTGTCTGAACAATGTGCATATTTGTAGGGTCTAAAGGAATCACAACACCACGACCATGGAACCTGCGGGGTGGCCTGCCTCTGCCTGTCATTTTTTTTAAAATGGACACTAACAATACTATTACACCAATTGAGTGGTGGCACTGTAAAAGTGGGCACAGTATACGCTGTGAGACTGACAACAACAAAAAAAGACAGATGTTTTAAAAATCACAAATTGTTAATTTTTTTAAATATTACAAGTACTGTAACAACAAATATGATTGTTTGGCACTAGTTGGCAAATGGGCCTGTCTGGCACACACGCTGGGAGAAAGGAAACTGCAATTCAATGGCACTAGGAGACTGAAGAATCACAGTCAAAATAGTTATGATTAACAAAAATTCCAATCCTGTTACAATAAATATGATTGGTGGCACTAATTGGCTAGTTGGGACTGGCACACAGGCAGGCAGGCAGGAGGAAAATGCAATTCAAGGGCACTAGTAGACTGCAGATTTACAGTCAAAACAGTGATGATTGACAAATTTTGCAATACTGTTAAAAGAAATATGATTGCTGGCACTAATTGGATAGTTGGGCCTGGCACACAGGCTGGCAGGCAGTAGAAAAGTGCAATTCAATGGCACGAGCAAACTGAGGATTAAGATCAAGAATCAAAATTTTTTTAATTTTAATTAGTAACTATACTGTGACAACAATTATGATTGGTGTAAATAGTTGGCACCAACAAACTGAGGATTCACAACAACTATTACCAAAAATTTAAATTTTTAATTATTAAGAATACTGTGACAATAATTATGATTGGTGTAAATATTTTTCAAGTAGGCCTGGCACACAGGCTTGGAAGGCAGTAGAAAAGTGCAATTCTAGGGCACGAGCAAACTGAGGATTAAGATCATCAACAATCAAGAATTTTTTAATTTTAATTAGTAACTATACTGTGACAACAATTATAATTGGTGTAAATAGTTGGCAAGACGGCCTGGCACAAAAGGCTGGTAGGCAGGAGGTAGATGCAATTCAAGGACACTAGGAGACTGATTACTGACAGTCAAAACAGTGATGATTGACAATTTTTGCAATACTGTTAAAAGAAATATGATTGCTGGCAATAATTGGCTAGGTGGGCCTGGCACACAGCAGGCTGCAAGGCAGGAGGAAAGTGCAAATCACTGGCACCAGCAAACTGAGGATTCACAACAACTATTAACAAAAATTTGAATTTTTAATTACTAAGAATACTGTGACAACAAATATGATTGGTGTGAATATTTTTCAAGTAGGCCTGGCACACAGGCTTGGAAGGCAGTAGAAAAGTGCAATTCTAGGGCACGAGCAAACTGAGGATTAAGATCATCAACAATCAAGAATTTTTTAATTTTAATTAGTAACTATACTGTGACAAAAAATTATGATTGGTGTAAATAGTTGGCAAGACGGCCTGGCACAAAAGGCTGGCAGGCAGGAGGTAGATGCAATTCAAGGACACTAGGAGACTGATTACTGACAGTCAAAACAGTGATGATTGACAATTTTTGCAATACTGTTAAAAGAAATATGATTGCTGGCAATAATTGGCTAGGTGGGCCTGGCACACAGCAGGCTGCAAGGCAGGAGGAAAGTGCAATTCAATGGCACCAGCAAACTGAGGATTCACAACAACTATTACCAAAAATTTAAATTTTTAATTATTAAGAATACTGTGACAACAAATATGATTGGTGTGAATATTTTTCAAGTAGGCTTGGCACACAGGCTTGGAAGGCAGTAGAAAAGTGCAATTCTAGGGCACGAGCAAACTGAGGATTAAGATCATCAACAATCAAGAATTTTTTAATTTTAATTAGTAACTATACTGTGACAACAATTATGATTGGTGTAAATAGTTGGCAAGACGGCCTGGCACAAAAGGCTGGCAGGCAGGAGGTAGATGCAATTCAAGGACACTAGGAGACTGATTACTAACAGTCAAAACAGTGATGATTGACAATTTTTTCAATACTGTTAAAAGAAATATGATTGCTGGCAATAATTGGCTAGGTGGGCCTGGCACACAGCAGGCTGCAAGGCAGGAGGAAAGTGCAATTCACTGGCACCAGCAAACTGAGGATTCACAACAACTATTAACAAAAATTTTAATTTTTAATTACTAAGAATACTGTGACAACAAATATGATTGGTGTGAATATTTTTCAAGTAGGCCTGGCACACAGGCTTGGAAGGCAGTAGAAAAGTGCAATTCTAGGGCACGAGCAAACTGAGGATTAAGATCATCAACAATCAAGAATTTTTTTAATTTTAATTAGTAACTATACTGTGACAAAAAATTATGATTGGTGTAAATAGTTGGCAAGACGGCCTGGCACAAAAGGCTGGCAGGCAGGAGGTAGATGCAATTCAAGGACACTATGAGACTGATTACTGACAGTCAAAACAGTGATGATTGACAATTTTTGCAATACTGTTAAAAGAAATATTATTGCTGGCAATAATTGGCTAGGTGGGCCTGGCACACAGCAGGCTGCAAGGCAGGAGGAAAGTGCAATTCAATGGCACCAGCAAACTGAGGATTCACAACAATTATTACCAAAAATTTTAATTTTTAATTATTAAGAATACTGTGACAACAAATATGATTGGTGTAAATATTTTTCAAGTAGGCCTGGCACACAGGCTTGGAAGGCAGTAGAAAAGTGCAATTCTAGGGCACGAGCAAACTGAGGATTAAGATCATTAACAATCAAGAATTTTTTAATTTTAATTAGTAACTTTACTGTGACAACAATTATTATTGGTGTAAATAGTTGGCAAGACGGCCTGGCACAAAAGGCTGGCAGGCAGGAGGTAGATGCAATTCAAGGACACTAGGAGACTGATTACTGACAGTCAAAACAGTGATGATTGACAATTTTTGCAATACTGTTAAAAGAAATATGATTGCCTACAATAATTGGCTAGGTGGGCCTGGCACACAGCAGGCTGCAAGGCAGGAGGAAAGTGCAATTCACTGGCACCAGCAAACTGAGGATTCACAACAACTATTAACAAAAATTTGAATTTTTAATTACTAAGAATACTGTGACAACAAATATGATTGGTGTGAATATTTTTCAAGTAGGCCTGGCACACAGGCTTGGAAGGCAGTAGAAAAGTGCAATGCTAGGGCACGAGCAAACTGAGGATTAAGATCATCAACAATCAAGAATTTTTTAAATTTTAATTAGTAACTATACTGTGACAAAAAATTATGATTGGTGTAAATAGTTGGCAAGACGGCCTGGCACAAAAGGCTTGCAGGCAGGAGGTAGATGCAATTCAAGGACACTAGGAGACTGAATACTGACAGTCAAAACAGTGATGATTGACAATTTTTGCAATACTGTTAAAAGACATATGATTGCTGGCAATAATTGGCTAGGTGGGCCTGGCACACAGCAGGCTGCAAGGCAGGAGGAAAGTGCAATTCAATGGCACCAGCAAACTGAGGATTCACAACTATTACCAAAAATTTTAATTTTTAATTATTAAGAATACTGTGACAACAAATATTATTGGTGTAAATATTTTTCAAGTAGGCCTGGAACACAGGCTTGGAAGGCAGTAGAAAAGTGCAATTCTAGGGCACGAGCAAACTGAGGATTAATATCAACAATCAAGAATTTTTTAATTTTAATTAGTAACTATACTGTGACAACAATTAGGATTGGTGTAAATAGTTGGCAAGACGGCCTGGCACAAAAGGCTGGCAGGCAGGAGGTTGATGCAATTCAAGGACACTAGGAGACTGATTACTGACAGTCAAAACAGTGATGATTGACAATTTTTGCAATACTGTTAAAAGAAATATGATTGCTGGCAATAATTGGCTAGGTGGGCCTGGCACACAGCAGGCTGCAAGGCAGGAGGAAAGTGCAATTCAATGGCACCAGCAAACTGAGGATTCACAACAACTATTACCAAAAATTTAAATTTTTAATTATTAAGAATACTGTGACAACAAATATGATTGGTGTAAATATTTTTCAAGTAGGCCTGGCACACAGGCTTGGAAGGCAGTAGAAAAGTGCAATTCTAGGGCACGAGCAAACTGAGGATTAAGATCATCAACAATCAAGAATTTTTTAATTTTAATTAGTAACTATACTGTGACAACAATTATGATTGGTGTAAATAGTTGGCAAGACGGCCTGGCACAAAAGGCTGGCAGGCAGGAGGTAGATGCAATTCAAGGACACTAGGAGACTGATTACTGACAGTCAAAACAGTGATGATTGACAATTTTTTCAATACTGTTAAAAGAAATATGATTTCTGGCAATAATTGGCTAGGTGGGCCTGGCACACAGCAGGCTGCAAGGCAGGAGGAAAGTGCAATTCACTGGCACCAGCAAACTGAGGATTCACAACTATTAACAAAAATTTGAATTTTTAATTACTAAGAATACTGTGACAACAAATATGATTGGTGTGAATATTTTTCAAGTAGGCCTGGCACACAGGCTTGGAAGGCAGTAGAAAAGTGCAATTCTAGGGCACGAGCAAACTGAGGATTAAGATCATCAACAATCAAGAATTTTTTAATTTTAATTAGTAACTATACTGTGACAAAAAATTATGATTGGTGTAAATAGTTGGCAAGACGGCCTGGCACAAAAGGCTGGCAGGCAGGAGGTAGATGCAATTCAAGGACACTAGGAGACTGATTACTGACAGTTAAAACAGTGATGATTGACAATTTTTGCAATACTGTTAAAAGAAATATGATTGCTGGCAATAATTGGCTAGGTGGGCCTGGCACACAGCAGGCTGCAAGGCAGGAGGAACGTGCAATTCAATGGCACCAGCAAACTGAGGATTCACAACAACTATTACCAAAAATTTTTTTTTTTTAATTATTAAGAATACTGTGACAACAAATATGATTGGTGTAAATATTTTTCAAGTAGGCCTGGCACACAGGCTTGGAAGGCAGTAGAAAAGTGCAATTCTAGGGCACGAGCAAACTGAGGATTAAGATCATCAACAATCAAGAATTTTTTAATTTTAATTAGTAACTATACTGTGACAACAATTATGATTGGTGTAAATAGTTGGCAAGACGGCCTGGCACAAAAGGCTGGCAGGCAGGAGGTAGATGCAATTCAAGGACACTAGGAGACTGATTACTGACAGTCAAAACAGTGATGATTGACAATTTTTGCAATACTGTTAAAAGAAATATGATTGCCTACAATAATTGGCTAGGTGGGCCTGGCACACAGCAGGCTGCAAGGCAGGAGGAAAGTGCAATTCACTGGCACCAGCAAACTGAGGATTCACAACAACTATTAACAAAAATTTGAATTTTTAATTACTAAGAATACTGTGACAACAAATATGATTGGTGTGAATATTTTTCAAGTAGGCTTGGCACACAGGCTTGGAAGGCAGTAGAAAAGTGCAATTCTAGGGCACGAGCAAACTGAGGATTAAGATCATCAACAATCAAGATTTTTTTTAATTTTAATTAGTAACTATACTGTGACAAATAATTATGATTGGTGTAAATAGTTGGCAAGACGGCCTGGCACAAAAGGCTGGCAGGCAGGAGGTAGATGCAATTCAAGGACACTAGGAGACTGAATACTGACAGTCAAAACAGTGATGATTGACAATTTTTGCAATACTGTAAAAGAAATATGATTGCTGGCAATAATTGGCTAGGTGGGCCTGGCACACAACAGGCTGCAAGGCAGGAGGAAAGTGCAATTCAATGGCACCAGCAAACTGAGGAATCACAACTATTACCAAAAATTTTAATTTTTAATTATTAAGAATACTGTGACAACAAATATGATTGGTGTAAATATTTTTCAAGTAGGCCTGGAACACAGGCTTGGAAGGCAGTAGAAAAGTGCAATTCTAGGGCACGAGCAAACTGAGGATTAATATCAACAATCAAGATTTTTTTAATTTTAATTAGTAACTATACTGTGTCAACAATTAGGATTGGTGTAAATAGTTGGCAAGACGGCCTGGCACAAAAGGCTGGCAGGCAGGAGGTTGATGCAATTCAAGGACACTAGGAGACTGATTACTGACAGTCAAAACAGTGATGATTGACAATTTTTTCAATACTGTTAAAAGAAATATGATTGCTGGCAATAATTGGCTAGGTGGGCCTGGCACACAGCAGGCTGCAAGGCAGGAGGAAAGTGCAATTCAATGGCACCAGCAAACTGAGGATTCACAACAACTATTACCAAAAATTTAAATTTTTAATTATTAAGAATACTGTGACAACAAATATGATTGGTGTAAATATTTTTCAAGTAGGCCTGGCACACAGGCTTGGAAGGCAGTAGAAAAGTGCAATTCTAGGGCACGAGCAAACTGAGGATTAAGATCATCAACAATCAAGAATTTTTTAATTTTAATTAGTAACTATACTGTGACAACAATTATGATTGGTGTAAATAGTTGGCAAGACGGCCTGGCACAAAAGGCTGGCAGGCAGGAGGTAGATGCAATTCAAGGACATTAGGAGACTGATTACTGACAGTCAAAACAGTGATGATTGACAATTTTTGCAACACTGTTAAAAAAAATATGATTGCTGGCAATAATTGGCTAGGTGGGCCTGGCACACAGCAGGCTGCAAGGCAGGAGGAAAGTGCAATTCACTGGCACCAGCAAACTGAGGATTCACAACAACTATTAACAAAAATGTGAATTTTTAATTACTAAGAATACTGTGACAACAAATATGATTGGTGTGAATATTTTTCAAGTAGGCCTGGCACACAGGCTTGGAAGGCAGTAGAAAAGTGCAATTCTAGGGCACGAGCAAACTGAGGATTAAGATCATCAACAATCAAGAATTTTTTAATTTTAATTAGTAACTATACTGTGACAAAAAATTATGATTGGTGTAAATAGTTGGCAAGACGGCCTGGCACAAAAGGCTGGCAGGCAGGAGGTAGATGCAATTCAAGGACACTAGGAGACTGATTACTGACAGTCTAAACAGTGATGATTGACAATTTTTGCAATACTGTTAAAAGAAATATGATTGCTGGCAATAATTGGCTAGGTGGGCCTGGCACACAGCAGGCTGCAAGGCAGGAGGAAAGTGCAATTCAATGGCACCAGCAAACTGAGGATTCACAACAACTATTACCAAAAATTTAAATTTTTAATTATTAAGAATACTGTGACAACAAATATGATTGGTGTAAATATTTTTCAAGTAGGCCTGGCACACAGGCTTGGAAGGCAGTAGAAAAGTGCAATTCTAGGGCACAAGCAAACTGAGGATTAAGATCAACAATCAAGAATTTTTTAATTTTAATTAGTAACTATACTGTGACAACAATTATGATTGGTGTAAATAGTTGGCAAGACGGCTTGGCACAAAAGGCTGGCAGGCAGGAGGTAAATGCAATTCAAGGACACTAGGAGACTGAATACTGACAGTCAAAACAGTGATGATTGACAATTTTTGCAATACTGTTAAAAGAAATATGATTGCTAGCAATAATTGGCTAGGTGGGCCTGGCACACAGCAGGCTGCAAGGCAGGAGGAAAGTGCAATTCAATGGCACCAGCAAACTGAGGATTCACAACAACTATTACCAAAAAATTTAATTTTTAATTATTAAGAATACTGTGACAACAAATATTATTGGTGTAAATATTTTTCAAGTAGGCCTGGCACACAGGCTTGGAAGGCAGTAGAAAAGTGCAATTCTATGGCACAAGCAAACTGAGGATTAAGATCAACAATCAATTTTTTTTTAATTTTCATTAGTAACTATACTGTCTGTGACAACAATTTTGATTGGTGTAAATAGTTGGCTAGACGGCCTGGCACAAAAGGCTGGCAGTGGCAGGCAGGAGGTAAATGCAATTCAATGGCACTAGGAGACTGAATATTTGCAGTCCAAAAAATTATGATTTTTATTTTTTTATATACTGTTAAAAGAATTATGATTGGTGCCACTAATTGGCTAGTTGGGCCTGGCACACAAGCTGGCAGATATGAGTCGTGGATCGTAGGTAGGGCAGCAATTTAACACAGTATGCTGTGTAAGTGACAAAAACACAGGCCTGATAGAAAATTAAGTTAGATTACATTAGCAAAATATTTTAAAATTTTAGATTTTAATATTAAAATAATGTTAAGAAGTGCAATGCACATATGACTCTATGAGTGGTCGCACTGGCTGGCTGCTACGTAGGGCAGCAATTAACAACAGTATGCTGTGTAAGTCAGATAGACAGTTAGACACAGGCCTGATAGAAAATAAAATTAGATTACACTAGCATAATGTTTTAAAGACTTTTTTGGGGAATTTAAAGAAAAAGGTTAAGCACATACATATGAGTCGTGGCTGATAGCCTTGGAAGGGCAGCTATTAAAAACAGTAGGCTCTGTAAGTCAGATACACACACGCCTGATAGAAAATACTATTAGATTACACTAGAAAAATGATTTAAATTATTTTTTTGGGGGTAATTAAAGAAAGGTTAAACACATATGAGTCGTGGCTCATAGACTAGGGAGGGCAGCAAGTAAACACAGTAGGCTCTGTATGTCAGCAAAACACACAGGCCTGATAGAAAATTATATTAGATTACACTATCAAACAAATTTAATTTTTTTTTTTTTTATATTTAAATTAAGGTGAAGAAGATATGAGTGCTGGGTGGCTGCCTGGCACAGACCAATTAACCAAAAGACTGAAAAAAATGAGGTATATTAATGCTGAGTGAGCCTGACAGACACAGGCCTGATAGTAAATGTAATTAGATTACACTTTTTTTTTTTTTTTAAATTTAGAATAATGTTATAAACGGATTTTACCACTGGTGGCTGGCACAGAGCAATTAACCAGAGTATATGCTGTGTGACACAGGCCTGATAGAAAATGAAAAAAAATTACACTAGCAAAATAATTAAATTTTTTGGTTGGTTAAATTTAAACTAATGTTGTTAGGAAGATATCAGTGGTGGCAGTAATCACAGCATATGCTGTGAGCCTTAAACACACAGCCTGAAAGCCAGGCAAATGTTAATAAAAAAAAAAAACACACGAACTATAGCCCTAAAAAGGGCTTTTTGGGGTGCTGTGCTTGCAGCAGAGATGAGTCCTTCTGGACTGTAGTGGACACTAAATACACTAGCCTAGCTATGTTTTTCCTATTAATGTCAGGAGCAAAAACACAACACGTCCTCTCATTAAGAGAGCAAGGTTGTTATGAGTCTAAAATGGCAGATTCCGAGTAGCTGGGAGGGTCTGTGAGGGAGTGTCTGATGTTGATTGGCTCTAATGTGTCAGACGGCTGTGACATAAAGGGTCAAAGTTTCCTCAATGATGACACATAGGGGCGGATCGAACATCGCCATGTGTTCGCCCACAAACGCGAACGCGAACAAGCTATGTTCGCTGTGAACCGTTCGCAGGCGAACAGTTCGGGACATCACTTCTCCCCGTCATTACTGGCATAGTAAATGTCAGTATTTAAATCATAACGGAAGTTATGCATAACAATGTAATTTGCGGAGATATCTTGAAGACCTGAAAGATATAAGAAGAACATACATATAATGCACCAACTATAATAATAGACTTCAAGTTGTGTCAATTAAAGTTCAGATTCCATCTTGAAGTCACAGGAAGAATCCAACAGCATACATAAGTAGGCTCAGTCTCCAAAGCGCAAGAGCAAGATAAGTTCTGTGATCGGTCTGATGAAAGTTTTTATAGTCCCTTGTCTTGCAACTTTCACCTCCACCTTATGCACCTTTCCATCACCTTTCCATGGGACTGATTGGCCCAAGGGACAATCAGTCCCATGGGCCATTCGATTCTTTCAGCTTGCTGGTCCTTGAGGAGAACGAGATCTCCAACCTTGATGTTAGGGTTCAGACGTTGCCATTTCCTGCGTCCTTGCAGAGTAGAGAGATACTCCATCTTCTAACGATTCAAGAAGCAGTTGGCAAGGTGTTGTACTTGCTTCCACTGATTGTAGCACAGATTTCCTGTTTTAAAGTCTCCAGTGGGAACAGGAACAGACCCAAGCTTCTGGGTAAGAAGAGTAGCTGGAGAGAGGAGAGTTGGGGCCTCTGGATCTACAGACACTAGAACAAGTGGTCTTGAATTGATTATGGCAGATGCTTCTGCCAGGAAGGTGGTTAGAATCTCATGGGTGAGTCTTGTGGATTTCAAGTCCATAAGCATGGAGTCCAGTATTTTACGTGTGATGCCTATCATTCTCTCCCAGGATACACCCATGTGGGAAGAATGAGGAGGATTGAAAATCCAAGTACAGCCCCTTTCAGCTAATAGGTCTTGAATTGGTCTAGAGTTGAGATGTAACTCTCGACAGGCTCCGACGAAATTAGTTCCACAGTCAGATCTTAAGGTTTTGACTGGTCCTCTGATAGCAAGAAATCATCTTAGAGCATTGATGAAACTTGAGGCATCCATATATTCTATTACTTCAATGTGTACTGCACGCACACTCATACAAGTGAACAGCACTGCCCATCGTTTGCTATTTGCTTGGCCACCTCGAGTTCTGCAGGCTGTTAACATCCATGGTCCAAAGACATCCAAACCAACATGAGTGAAAGGTGGGTCAGTACTTAACCTGTTAACTAGCAAATCTGACATTTGCTGTTGCTGATGTTTACATCTTAGTTTACAGCACTGAACACAGCTATGCAGTGTAGCTGTAATCTGTCTTTTTGCTCCTATAATCCAAAGGCCTGCAGCTCTTATGGCACCCTCTGTGAAGTGTCTACCTTGGTGCTTAACCCCTTCATGGTAGTGCCGTATGAGCAAAGTGGTGATATGATTGCAAGCAGGTATAATGAGAGGATTCTGTTCTTGACCTCCCAACTTAGCCTTGTTTAATCATCCTCCAACCCTTAACATGCCATCATTGTCAATGAATGTGTTCAGGTTAGCTATAGGACTGGTTTTTGGAATGCCCCTCTTGTCACGGATACATTTACTTTCTGAGCCAAAGACATCCTGTTGTACACTGCGTATTATGAACAGTTCACTTTTAGCAATATCCTTTGCAGAAAGAAACCTTTGGCACACGTGCCAACCTTGACAGTGAGCATCTGTGGGCTTTGTGTGAAAGCAGTGTGCAATGTGGACTAACCTTGTAATGGTACGTACAAGCCTTGTCCACTTGGAGAAACGTTCAAAGCGTTGACAGCCCAAGACGAGTCTTTGTTCAGTTCTGGTGACAAGGGTTTTTACTTCAGGACAAATCTCTGGATCATTGTCAGGTTCTAGAAGACTGAAGACATCAGCTGTGGTTTCTTCTGGATGATCAAGCAGGAATTCAGGGCCTGTTAACCAAGAAGAATTTGCAAAGACACTTGCAGACACCGGCCTGGTGGCATGATCTGCAGGATTAATTTCAGATGGAACATAATGCCATTGTTTGGGCTTAGATGATTTCCTGACTTCAACTGACAAGGCTATTTTGTTGTCATCACTTGTAGTACAAAACACTGTGGTACTGCATTCATGTCCATTGCCGGAATCTCATCAACAAGGCCTTAAGTAAGGATGGTGATAGGCAGCCTCTGGAGTAGGAATCTCTTCCCTTTCGCCTGGTATCTGGTCACACTCGACTAATGTTGGTAGGGGTATGCCTTCGTTTCATTTGATATGAGAAACCACAAATCCATTGGCCCTTCTGCCAAAGGCCTCTACACTACCAGAACAGGTTCTGAGAGTATACGGTGTTGCATGACCCTCTATGCTGAAGATCTCAAAGAATTTAGGCTTGACCAGGGATCTGTTGCTCTGTTCATCTATTATAGCATACATCCTAGCAACTTTCTCAGGTTGGTCCTGTGGGTAAATCTTGACTAGACATACCTTGGCACAGCATTTGTAGTCTAAGCCTTCTCCACAGACTTTTGTGCATGCAGAGGAAACACTCGCTGTGACTGGAGCACGACTTTGTTGCTCCCCGCCATGAATTAAGACGGGGTGGAGGCAGTTAGCTGCCGTGGGTTGTCTGGAAGGGGAGTAGGATGCATAGCTGTAACGTGTCTGTCACTACTGCATTCTGTGCACTTTATAACAACTTTACAGTCTTTATCAAAGTGATCATAAGAAGCACAACACCTGTAGCATACTCCAAGTTTCTGGAGAATCTCCCTGCGCTCTTGTAAAGTCTTTGCCCTAAGCCCACAACATTTCTTAAGAGGGTGAGGCTTCCTGTGAATAGGGCACTGATGATTAGGGTCTTTATCTCTCTCGCCCGAGTCACTCTGGTGTGCAGGAAAGGATACGGGTGGTGAGATGTCTGTCCTTTTAACAGATATTGCTCTATTAAAGTCTCTATGTTTAGCTGCCATGTTATCATACCTTGATGATGTTGGTAAGGATGATGAAGCAGGCAAGTTGGGTTCGCAGAAGCAGAAGCTGGGATCGTTTCTCATCCAGGCTTGATCGCTGATGTACCTGCAAAAATATGAGAAAGGAGGAAAGGATACGTTATAGTCTCTTTTGTATCTTGAGCCCTGTTGTGCCCATTTCTCTTGCAGGTTATATGGCAGTTTAGACACCACTGGATTGACACCATGAGCAATGTCCAGAAAGCTTAGTCCAGGTAGACATGGGTCTGTCTTTGCCAACTCTAGCTCCATGAGGAGGTCACTTAGTTCTTGGAGCTTGTGATAGTCTTTGTTTCCTATTTTTGGGAAGTTTTGCAGTCTCTTAAACAGAGAGCTTTCTATGGCTTCAGAGCTACCATAGGCTTGCTCAAGTCTTGCCCATGCAGCAACAAGGCCTGAATCTGGGTGGTCAATATGTACTGTTCTCAGTCTTTTAACACGATCTGCAGATTCTGGCCCCAGCCACTTTATGAGCAAATCAAGTTCCTCCTTAGTTGTAAGGTCGAGATCAGTGGTAGCAGCCTTGAAGGTTGATCTCCAGGCCCTGTAGCTCTCTGGACAGTTGTCAAACCTTGAGAGGCTTGTGTTAATGAGCTCACTGCATATCATGTATCTGGCGAAGTCAGTAAAATCTGATCTCTCACTCTTTGGTGCCAAAGTAACTTGAGGAACCCCTTGGGTGTGAAAGTTCTTTGGTGAAGAAGGGTGAAGTTTACTAGGATACAATGATGTAGCAAGAGCATTCAACTGTGGTGTAGTCTCTAAGGCTTCTGCTGGCTGTGGCTTGAGCTGCGGCTTGTCACTGGAAGTCACCTTATTGTCAGCGGGAGGAGATGTGGTTTGCTGCTTAGATGCACTTGTGTTGTGGATTTGAAGAGGCTCAGGCATTTGGTACTGAGAGGTCTGTGTGTTGAGATTGAGAACGATGGTGTTAGTAGGAGATGACTCTGTATCGTTGCAAATATTATGCTTTAGCACGTATTTACTAGTGCGTTCAACTGGGTCTTCCAGATCTGCTGGGATATGAAAATCTGAATTAGTAATTTCTCCCATTGCTTGTTCAAGGACTTTCAGCCTTGCTAGGGCTGCTGCTTCTTCCTTTTCCATTTGCAGAACCTTTATTTGGGAATCCACCTCTGCTTGCTGGGCAGCCATTTGTGCTTGGAGAGCTTTGCTTTGGGCTTCCATCTCTGCTTCCTGGGCAGCCATTTGTGCTTGGAGAGCTTTGCTTTGGGCTTCCATTTCTGCTTCCCTTCTGGTAAAGGAGCTTTGCGCTTTTTTTGATTCCACATCAGCACGGGCCTTTATTAGGTTGTCGCTTAATGTTGAACTTCTGGAGCGAGAGGATCTAGAAGAACGTGCAGTGAGCTTAGTTGATGTGGATCTATGAGATCTGGTCTCCTGCAGTTGAGCAATGTGGAACTCTGCCTTTTCTTTAGCGATTTGCACTAAGAGATCTCTATGTTGGTCCAGTGCATCAGTCCTAGTCAGTTCTGCTGAAGAGTCCTCTATATTAAAGTCCTGTAAGAAGGCTGTGTATTTTGCAGACAGCCGCTGGTAGCGTTCATGCGCAGCAGATAGAGTCTCTCAATTTGGCTGGTTGATCATTAAAGTGTGACAAAAATGACATGCATTGTGAAATTCTGTCCCATAGGTCTGACAGATTGCTGGAGAACTCATCTCTAGTGAATTCATAGTTTTCTCTGAGTTTATGTGTCGGTTTTATTGTACGTGTGGGTGTTACGCTCTGTTCAGCAATATCTGCAGGATCTGCTCCCTGTACGTCTGTGGGTTCAGATGCATGATGTATCTACGTTGGTTCTGCTATAAAAGAGTGCTCAGAGCCTTGTCTAGACATTTTTTCAAGTTTTTGCAAAAAATGGTACTGTCTCTTTAAGAGGACAAACTGCAGCTTGGACAGGTGGGGTAACAGTTCAATGCAGAGAAACAATTTTCAACATTCAGATGAAGTGCAGTAAACTTGTGCGACATGTGCTTTCACAAGATGGCGGAATGCCCTGAGCTTGATTGCAGATTAAACACACACATATACATAGCAGGCTGTAGGAATTCTATACATCTTTTGACTATTCTGACTCAGATAGTTGTAATGATGATCTATCCCTTGCTGAGACCTGTATGCCTGGCCTGTATAAGAAGATACAATCACTGCAGACAATCCTTGTCAGATAGCTGAACTCACCAATACCTTGTCCATCCACAAAGTTGCTTTATTCTGAATATCAGGTGACAACAGATAATAAAATACAGCAGATAAATGAATGGTTACAGTATTTAAGTGGTCAAAAGATGATACTGATCGTAGCTTGCAATGTATAAACATGAGTGCTTGTTACATGAGGCCTGTTAGCTGCAGCCATGACACAGGAAAACATCATCAAACTACAAGGGCGGAGCAATACACAAAAAGTAAATGCATAATAAGGTCAGAGGTAAGATATTCTAGAAAACAGGAGCATTACCAAAAAAGGTCACTAGATGGCAGTACAGAACAAACACAGGGAATCCTTGAGAAAAATGGCATAAAAATATATAACTTCTTAACTATAACAACATGAACATAACAGAGGCTATGTAATATTCAATGCCCATTGAAGCAGCACAACCTTCACTGACGGATCTTCAGGAACAGTGAGTTCCTATTTGGGGCTTAGGACTTTTTTACATTTGTTGCGCTATAAAAGAGCTGATTGCCCTTTTAAGGGCAGTAAAAGACTAACGGCTAGATTTAGAGTTTTGTCGGTAACGACCCGCGTAGCTAACGCTGGCTTTTTTCTGGCCGCACCTTTAAAATAACTCTGGTATTGAGAGTCCACAGAATGGCTGCGTTAGGCCCCAAAAAAGGAGCGTACAGGATATTTAACGCCACTGCAACTCTCGATACCAGAGTTACTTACGGAAGCGGCCAGCTTCAAAAACGTGCTCGTGCACAATTCCCCCATAGAAAACAATGGGGCTGTTTGAGCTGAAAAAAAACCTAACACCTGCAAAAAAGCCGCGTTCAGCTCCTAACGCAGCCCCATTGTTTGCTATGGGGAAACACTTCCACGTCTGCACCTAACACTCTAACATGTACCCCGAGTCTAAACACCCCTAACCTTACACTTATTAACCCCTAATCTGTCACCCCCGCTATCGCTGACCCCTGTATATTATTTTTAACCCCTAATCTGCCGCTCCGTAAACCTCCGCTACTTACATTATCCCTACGTACCCCTAATCTGCTGCCCCTAACACCGCCGACCCCTATATTATATTTATTAACCCCTAATCTGCCCCCACAACGTCGCCTCCACCTGCCTACACTTATTGACCCCTTATCTGCCGAGCGGACCGCACCGCTACTATAATAAAGTTATTAACCCCTAATCCGCCTCACTAACCCTATAATAAATAGTATTAACCCCTAATCTGCCCTCCCTAACATCGCCGACACCTAACTTCAAACATTAACCCCTAATCTGCCGACTGGAGCTCACCGCTATTCTAATAAATGTATTAACCCCTAAAGTTAAGTCTAACCCTAACACTAACACCCCCCTAAATTAAATATAATTTTAATCTAACGAAATTAATTAACTCTTTTTAAATAAATTATTCCTATTTAAAGCTAAATACTTACCTGTAAAATAAATCCTAACATAGCTACAATATAAATTATAATTATATTATAGCTATTTTAGGATTAATATTTATTTTACAGGTAACTTTGTATTTATTTTAACCAGGTACAATAGCTATTAAATAGTTAAGAACTATTTAATAGCTAAAATAGTTAAAATAATTACAAATTTACCTGTAAAATAAATCCTAACCTAAGTTACAATTAAACCTAACACCACACTATCAATAAATAAATTAAATAAAATACCTATAATTATCTACAATTAAACCTAACACTACACTATCAATAAATAAATTAAATACAATTCCTACAAATAAATACAATGAAATAAACTAACTAAAGTACAAAAAATAAAAAAGAACTAAGTTACAAAAAAATAAAAAAATATTTACAAACATTAGAAAAATATTACAACAATTTTAAACTAATTACACCTACTCTAAGCCCCCTAATAAAATAACAAAGCCCCCCAAAATAAAAAAATGCCCTACCCTATTCTAAATTACTAAAGTTCAAAGCTCTTTTACCTTACCAGCCCTGAACAGGGCCCTTTGCGGGGCATGCCCAAGAAGTTCAGCTCTTTTGCCTGTAAAAAAAAACATACAATACCCCCCCAACATTACAACCCACCACCCACATACCCCTAATCTAACCCAAACCCCCCTTAAATAAACCTAACACTAAGCCCCTGAAGATCTTCCTACCTTATCTTCACTATACCAGGTTCACCGATCGATCCAGAAGAGCTCCTCCGATGTCCTGATCCAAGCCCAAGCGGGAGCTGAAGAGGTCCATGATCCGGCTGAAGTCTTCATCCAAGCTGGAGCGGAAGAGGTCCATGATCCGGATGAAGTCTTCTATCAACGGCATCTTCAATCTTCTTTCTTCGGGAGCCATCATCTTCCATCCGCCGAATGACGGTTCCTTGATTCGGATTGAACTTGATTCTGATTGGCTGATTCCATCAGCCAATCAGAATATTCCTATCTTAATTCCGATTGGCTGATAGAATCCTATCAGCCAATCGGAATTCGAGGGACGCCATCTTGGATGATGTCATTTAAAGGAACCGTCATTCGGCGAGTAGGCGTCGGGAGAAGAGGATGTTCCGCGTCGGATGGAAGATGATGGCTCCCGAAGAAAGAAGATTGAAGATGCCGTTGATAGAAGACTTCATCCAGATCATGGACCTCTTCAGCTCCCGCTTGGATGAAGACTTCAGCCGGATCATGGACCTCTTCAGCCCCCCGCTTGGGCTTGGATCAGGACATCGGAGGAGCTCTTCTGGATCGATCGGTGAACCTGGTATGGTGAAGATAAGATAGGAAGATCTTCAGGGGCTTAGTGTTAGGTTTATTTAAGGGGGGTTTGGGTTAGATTAGGGGTATGTGGGTGGTGGGTTGTAATGTTGGGGGGGGTATTGTATGTTTTTTTTTACAGGCAAAAGAACTGAACTTCTTGGGGCATGCCCCGCAAAGGGCCCTGTTCAGGGCTGGTAAGGTAAAAGAGCTTTGAACTTTAGTAATTTAGAATAGGGTAGGGCATTTTTTTATTTTGGGGGGCTTTGTTATTTTATTAGGGGGCTTAGAGTAGGTGTAATTAGTTTAAAATTGTTGTAATATTTTTCTAATGTTTGTAAATATTTTTTTATTTTTTGTAACTTAGTTCTTTTTTATTTTTTGTACTTTAGTTAGTTTATTTCATTGTATTTATTTGTAGGAATTGTATTTAATTTATTTATTGATAGTGTAGTGTTAGGTTTAATTGTAACTTAGGTTAGGATTTATTTTACAGGTAAATTTGTAATTATTTTAACTATTTTAGCTTTTAAATAGTTCTTAACTATTTAATAGCTATTGTACCTGGTTAAAATAAATACAAAGTTACCTGTAAAATAAATATTAATCCTAAAATAGCTATAATATAATTATAATTTATATTGTAGCTATATTAGGATTTATTTTACAGGTAAGTATTTAGCTTTAAATAGGAATAATTTATTTAAGAAGAGTTAATTAATTTTGTTAGATTAAAATTAGATTTAATTTAGGGGGGTGTTAGTGTTAGGGTTAGACTTAGCTTTAGGGGTTAATACATTTATTAGAATAGCGGTGAGCTCCAGTCGGCAGATTAGGGGTTAATAATTGAAGTTAGGTGTCGGCGATGTTAGGGAGGGCAGATTAGGGGTTAATACTATTTATTATAGGGTTATTGAGGCGGGAGTGAGGCGGATTAGGGGTTAATAACTTTATTATAGTAGCGCTCAGGTCCGGTCGGCAGATTAGGGGTTAATAAGTGTAGGCAGGTGGAGGCGACGTTGAGGGGGGCAGATTAGGGGTTAATAAATATAATATAGGGGTCGGCGGTGTTAGGGGCAGCAGATTAGGGGTACATAAGTATAACGTAGGTGGCGGTCGGCAGATTAGGGGTTAATTATTGTAGGTAGCTGGCGGCGACATTGTGGGGGGCAGGTTAGGGGTTAATAAATATAATATAGGGGTTGGCGGTGTTAGGGGCAGCAGATTAGGGGTACATAAGTATAACGTAGGTGGCGGTCGGCAGATTAGGGGTTAAAAAAATTTAATCGAGTGGCGGCGATGTGGGGGGGGCTCGGTTTAGGGGTACATAGGTAGTTTATGGGTGTTAGTGTACTTTAGAGTACAGTAGTTAAGAGTTTTATGAACCGGCGTTAGCCCAGAAAGCTCTTAACTACTGACTTTTTTCTGCGGCTGGAGTTTTGTCGTTAGAATTCTAACGCTCACTTCAGCCACGACTCTAAATACCGGAGTTAGAAAGATCCCATTGAAAAGATAGGATACGCAATTGACGTAAGGGGATCTGCGGTATGGAAAGTCACGGCTGAAAAGTGAGCGTTAGACCCTTTTTTGAATGACTCCAAATACCGGCGGTAGCCTAAAACCAGCGTTAGGAGCCTCTAACGCTGGTTTTCACGGCTACCGCCAAACTCCAAATCTAGGCCTTAGTTTTTTTATTTTAGGGGGTTGGTTGGGTGGAGGGTTTTACTGTTAGGGGGTACTTTGTAATTTTTCTATTTAAAAGAACTGATTTCTTTAGGGCAATGCCCTACAAAAGGCCCTTTTAAGGGATAATGATAGTTCATCAATAGATTAGGGGGTATTTTTATTTTGTAATATTAGCTTTGGGGTTTGTAGTTTTAAAAAAAATAGACTGCCCTCTGGGCAGGCTTATCGCCTAGTTATAAATAAATACAAAATATTTTTCATGTTTTCATGTATTTGACTGAAAAGAGCTCCAATGTGTATGTATATTTATATGTATTTATATATGTATACATATGTATATAAATGTATATATATGTATATACACAGATATATGTATATATATATATATATTTGTTTATAACTTTCAAGATGGTGACTATAAGGACTATTCTGCCTTTTGTTCAGCAAGGTCACTTCATGTCCACAATAGACTTACAGGACCTTTACTTTCACAATCCGATTCATCCAAATCACTATTATTTTCTGAGATTCTTTTTTCTAAACAAGCATTACCAATTTGTCGCACTTCCGTCTTCCAACAGCACCAAGAATATTCTTAATCGTTTTAGGTGTCCTTCTATCTGTAATCAGAGAGCAGGGTATTGTGGTGTTTCCTTATTTGGATGATATCTTGGTACTAGATCAATAGATTTCCAGATAGATTCAGTGTCCATGACTTAATCCCTAACAGAAAAGAGACATTTGAGATTGGTTTCACCTTGTCTAAACCTTCAGTGTCTTATCATTCGCTTCAGTGGCTATGTGCATGGAAGTTTTAGGTCTCATGATTGCAGCATCGGACGCGATCCTTTTTGCTTGTTTTCATATGAGACCTCTACAGTCTTGCATGTGGCACCAATGGTGCAGGGATTATACTCAGATATCACAACTGATATACTTAAATCCCAACTCTCCGCTCTCTCTGACTTGGTGGTTATACCATCACCTTATTGTTTAAGGGGCCTCCTTTGTTTGTCCTACCTGGATTGTGATCACAACAGATGCACGTCTCTCAGGTTGTGGAGCTGTTTGGGGGTCTCTGACAGCACAAGGAGTTTGGAATCCTCGAGATGCAAGGTTACCAGTATATATCTTAGAACTCTGTGCTATTTTCAGAGATGTTCAGCTTGGTCTCTATTAAAGAGAGAATCGTATATTCGGTTTCAAACAGACAATGTCACAACAGTGGCATATGTCAATCATCAAGGGGGGACTCACAGTCTCTTAGCAATAAAAGAAGTATCTCTAATACTTTCTTGGGCGGAATCCAATTATCACTGTGATTCATATACCAGGTGATGACAGATTCTACATCCAGGGAGTGGTCTCTCCATCCAGATGTGTTCTATCAGATTGTGCAGAAGTGGGGTCCTCCAGACATAGATCAGATGGCCTATCGTCTAAACAAGAAATTTCCCAGATACCTCTCCAGGTCCAGGGATCCTCAGGCGGAAATGATGAATGCTCTAGCAGTTCCATGGTTTTACCAACCTGGTTTTTTCCCCTCTGGGAATGATCTCAAAGATCATAATGGAACAATCTTATGTGTTTCGGATAGCACTAGCATGGCCTCACAGTTTCTGGTAGGCAGACCTTGTCCAAATGTCCAGTTGCCAGCCTTGGTCACTTCCTATAAGACCAGACCTTCTGTCTCAAGGCCCAGTTTTCCATCAGGATCTCAAATCTCTAAATTTGAAGGCATGGAAATTGAACGCTTAGTTCTTAATCATAGACGTTTCTCTGACTCAGTAATTTACACTATGATACAGGCTTGTAAGTATGTTTCAAGTAAGATTTATCATAGGGTTTGGAAAACCTATATTCCATGGTGTTCCACTCATGATTATTCTTAGCATTCATTTAGAATTCCTAGGATTTTACAGTCTCTTTAGGATAGTTTGGATAAAGGTTTGTCTGCAAATACTGTCTTATTTCATAGAGTGATTGCTAAGCTTCCTGATATTCACTGTTTTGTTCAGGCTTTGACTCATATCAAACCTGTTATTAAATTTGTCTCTCCTCCTTGGACTCTCAATTTGGTTTTAAAGATTTTGCAGGCTCCTCCTTTTCAGTCTATGCATTCTTTGGATATTAAACTACTTTCTTGGAAAGTTTTATTTCTTCTTGCTATCTCTTCTGCTAGAAGAGTTTCTGAATTGTCTGCTCTCTCTTGAGAGTCTCCTTATCTGATTTTCTATCAAGATAAAGCTGTTTTGCGAACTTCGTCTTAATTTTTGCCTAAGGTTGTGAATTCTAACAATATCAATAGGGAAATTATTGTTACTTCCTTGTGTCCAGATCCTAAGAATTCTCTTGAAAGGTCTTTACATTCTTTGGATATGGTAAGAGCTTTAAAATATTATGTTGAGGCTACAAAAGATTTCAGAAATTTCTAGTCTATCTGTTATTTTTTCTTGTTCCAGAAAAGGTCAGAAAGTCACTGCCATTTCCTTGGCATCTTGGATGAAGCTTTTGATTCACAAAGCCTATTTGGAGGAGGGGCACTCTCCGCCTCAGTGTATTACAGCTCATTCTACTAGATTAGTCGCCACATCTTGGGATTTCAAGAATGAAGCTTCAGTTGATCAAATTTGCAAAGCAGCAACTTGGTCTTCTTTGCATACATTTACAAAATTTTACCATTTTGTTGTGTTTGCTTCTTCGGAAGCAGCCTTTGGTAGAAAGGTTCTTCAGGCAGCTGTCTAAGTTTGATTCTAGTGCTATGATTTGAGTTTTTTTGAAATTTTTAAGAAAACAATTATTTTTTGGATTACGAGTTTTGCAGTATGAGTGAAAAAGCAGCGTTAAGGCTTTTTTTTCACTACCGCTGGTATTATGAGTCTTGCAGGTTTAGCTGCACTGAACACTTTTTTGGCCGTAACGCAACGTAACTACCGCAGCTTTCAAAAAGTCCTTTTTCAATGGGACTTCCTTTGCATCGGTATTACGAGTTTGCCTGGGAGCCCAAAAAGTGAGCGGCACAGCCAATACCATCAAGATCCATACTGTAAACTGAAAGTCAGTAGTTATGAGTTTTACGTTACAACGCTGTAACATAAAACGTATAACTAAAGTGCTACAAAGTACACTAACACCCATAAACTACCTATTAACCCCTAAACTGAGGCCCTCCCGCATAGCAAACACTATAATAAAAATATTAAACCCTAATCTGCTGCTCCGGACATCGCTGCCACTATAATAAACATATTAACCCCTAAACGGCCGCACTCCCGCATCGCAAACACTAGTTAAATATAATTAACCCCTAATCTGCTGCCCGACACCTACATTATATTTATTAACCCCTAATTTGCTGTCCCCGACCTCGTCGCCACCTACATTACACTTATTAACCCCTAATCTTCCGCCCCAACATCGCTGCCACTATTCTAAAGTTATTAACCCCTAACCCTAAGTCTAACCCTAAAACCCACTAACTTTAATGTAATTAAAATAAATCTAAATAAAACCTACTATTAATAACTAAATAATTCCTTTTTAAAACTAAATACTTACCTGTAAAATAAACCCTAAGATAGCTACAATATAACTAATAGTTACATTGTAGCTATCTTAAGTTTTATTTTTATTTCACAGGCAAGTTTGTATTTATTTTAACTAGGTAGACTAGTTACTACATAGTTATTAACTATTTACTAGCTACCTAGCTAAAATAAATACAAATTTACCTGTAAAATAAAACCTAACCTGAGTTACACTAACACCTAACCGTACACTACAATTAAATCAATTACATTTATTAAATGCAATTAACTAAATTACAAAAAAACACTAAATTACACAAAATAAAAAACAAATTATCAAATATTTAACCTAATTACACCTAATCTAATATCCCTATCAAAATAAAAAAGCCCCCCCCCAAATAAAAAAACCCTAGCCTACAATAAACTACCAATGGCCCTTAAAAGGGCCTTTTGCAGGGCATTGCCCAAAAGAACCAAACCCCCCAAATAAAATCCTAACTAAAACAACATAAGCTCCCCATTGCCCTTTTAAGGGCATTTGGATGGGCATTGCCCTTAAAAGGGCATTTAGCTATTTTTCCTTGCCCAAAACTCTAAGCTAAAAATAAAACCCACCCAATAAACCCTTAAAAAAACCTACCACTAACCCCCGAAGATCCACTTACAGTTTTTGAAGACCCGACATCCATCCTCAACGAAGCGGCAGAAGTCTTCATGCAAGTGGCAAGAAGTCCTCAACGAAGCCGGGAGAAGTCTTCATCCAAGCGTCAAGAAGTGGTCCTTCAGACGTCAGAAGTCTTCATCCAGACGGCATCTTATATCTTCATCCATCCAGCGCGGAGCGGCTCCATCTTCAAGACATCCAGCGTGGAGCATCCTCTTCTGAAGACGGCGACTTAAGAATGAAGGTTCCAAGATGTCGTCCCTTGAATTCCGATTGGCTGATAGAATTCTATCACAAGTAAATGGTTGTGCTTGACTGCATAGAAAATTTGCACTCAAAATATTAGCGTGACGGAAAAGTACAACGGTTTGACATTCACCAAACACATCATAGAGATCAAAATAAACTATTGCATTTGTATATACACTGCGTGGTATATAGCAAGGTATTTGACTGTTTTTAATATAAATATTTTACATTCCAATGTTATTCACTTACAAGAAAATGTTGTTTGTATTTTAAATATATATATATATATATATATATATATACCTGTATATATTCATATAGCGATATAGGTAAAGATATATATTTTACAAAAAAATCATTATATATATATATATATATATATATATATATATAAAGAAAATTTTCTTCTAATTGTAGAACAATTAATTTGGTCCTTAGCTGGTTGAATGTATTAATGTATTTCTTACAGCTGTTGTGATGAGAATAAAATTATTTTAATTTTCTCTCAAATAATAACATTTGATAACCTCTACATTTTTTTAATATTCACAATTTCCCTGTTTTTTAATCTTTCTATATGCTAATTTATCATGAGCGAAGGGAGTACAGAAAAAACACGGCAGAGATGTTTTTCTCAGACATACAGTACTCCCCCACTCGCTTCCTTATAGGCACCCTCCTACCTTACATATTTATTACTGCTTTGCACCTTTCATGTTTTGGTTCAGCTTTCACATCTGTTCTGTAAGGCTTATAGATTTTTGATATTGAACATTGGCTAAAACTTTTTATGCTGTTGCTTATAGCTCAGAGAGGGTTTTTCAGCTCCTTTGCTTGTTTAAATATTTATTATCTTTTTTTTCTTATGTATCTACAGTACCAATTTCTTTACATAAAACATTGTTTTGTTTTTACTAGTAAATTGCAATTTTTTTTCTCAATAAATAGAAATCCCATCTTGGTGTATTACATTTTTCTGCTGCCCTAGGCACTGGGAAATATGCTGCCCCTGGACTCTGTTTCCCCACAACAATTGTAACTCATATATTTCTGATCTCTGGCAGCCAGGTAAACATAGTGATCAAACACCCCCACTAGACTACCAGAGACCATATATTTGTAATACAATTAATAAATGAAACACTTGGAGAGCATTAGAGAGAAAAGGTATTTTACCATATAACTGTCCCCTCAAAATTTGATAGCCCCCTAAATCCTGTTACCCTAGGCAGATACCTATTTAGCCAAGCCTATTTTGTAGCTTAAAATAGATTGCTATATGAAGAGAGAATTTGTTTTTTGTTGCAGGAGGGGTTGGGTGGATTTATTTGTGGGGGTTTACTGATAATGGAAACAGATAAGATCATTTAACTAAAAAGGGGCTTACGTCGATTGAGTCATTAAAAATGGAGCCGTAAGCTACTAAAGTTGCCGACAGCTAAAAGTAGTTTACAGCTCCAATTTAGTACTAGATTTGTATTGAAATATTTTACGCAATGCGTGTAGTCGGCCTTTTTGTTATGTGTAAGGTAACGTTTTTTGAAAATCACACCATATCATGTTTTGTTGCTTTGGTAATTTGACCTTACAGTAAAAAAAGTTGCAGTTACCGTTTGCATTCCTTACCTGTGATCGCCTCTAGAGATAAAGACACAGGAGTTATGTAGGTCACAAAACAAAGATACATTGGCCCCTATTTATCAAAGGTCTTACAGACCTGATCCGACAGTGCGGATCAGGTCCGCAAGACCCACTAAATGCGGAGAGCAATACGCTCTCCGCATTTAACATTGCACCAGCAGCTCACAAGAGCTGCTGGTGCAACGCCGCCCCCTGCAGACTCGCGGCCAATCGGCTGCCAGCAGCGAGGTGTCAATCAACCCGATCGTACTCAATCGGGTTGATTTCCGGTGATTCATGTCCGCCTGCTCAGAGCATGACCGCTGCTTCATAACTTGTGTTTCTGGCGAGTCTGAAAACATTTTATTTTGGTTTTATTCCATTTTTAACTTTATTGATATAACTTTTTTTTATTTCATGATTCAGGTAAAGATTTTAAACAATTTTCCTATTTACTTCTATTATCTAATTTGCTTCATTATTTAGATATCCTTTGTTGAAGAAATAACAATGCACATGGGTGAGCCAATCACACGGGCATCTATGTGCAGCCACCAATCAGCAGCTACTGAGCCTATCTAGATATGCTTTTCAACAAATGATATCAAGGGAATGAAGCAAATTAGATAATAGAAGTAAATTTGTAAGTTGTTTAAATTGTCTGTTCTCTCTTAATCGTGAAAGAAAACAATTGGGTTTCATGTTCCTTTAACCTGGGCCAGCAATAAATATTACATATAACAATAAATGTATACAGTAAAACACTCCCATTTTTGCAAATGTTAATATTTCAATAGGAACTTGGCCTCAAAAATCTTATTTTTTCTCATTTATACCTAGTTGAGCATGCCATAAGGTTTGAGACTTGACCGATTTCTGACAGTGTTTTACCTGTTTGCGCGTTCAGTAGAAACCGGGTGTTATTTCACGCTTTCCGGCTTCCATTATTTTTTTATAGGACGCATAATTTTTTTTGGCAGTCGTGCTCCGGCTCCAATAATGATTGAAAACACGCCATCCAAAAATGCTGATAAGTGTTATGCCGTCAGACAGAACCACAAAACCATTTACAGCTCAATAGAAACAAAGGTTGACACATACTGTAGGTAAGATAAAAAAGGTTTAAGAGGTAATTTTGCTGTGACGGATCATTTTGAGTGGGATATATTATTAAAAGGTGTATTTAGTAATGGCGTTTTTTAAAAGGGGAAGTTATGTTTATGGGGGTTTAGCTAGGTATTATGTAGATGTGGATTATTAATAAGGGGTTTCTGCATTGGGGGTTGGAGCAATTAGAAAGAGCAATTAGGCTGAGGTGAGACAATATTGTGTTTATGTTTTTATGCTGTGTCATTGACTGAAGAAAGTGTTAATTACAATTGATCACAGTTAGGGTTAATGGGCTATTACACTGGTACCTATAATTTAAAATACAGTTGTGGGTTTCAGAAACACCTGCAATAAGGAGCCACTATTGTAGCACAATATGAATGAGATACCAATAAATAATACCAACTAAATGTCATTATATAGCATCTTCTGTTGCTAGATTTTTATTGGAACATTCTAGTGACTTGCTTGGTATCTAGACTGCACTTTGAAGTTTATGAGGATGAAAATGAAATACTGATGTTTGATCATGTACGTGTTACACTATATATTCAAATGTTTCTTTGAAAAGAATAAGGTTAAAGTGTGGTAAACATTCAGCATGTTTTAAAACAAATGAATGCACTACCTGACATAGGAACTCCATTGCTTCATCACTACACCGTAATGACTGCATAAATTGTGCGCACAGCCATATACAGTATCCCACAAAAGTGAGCACATCTCTCACATTTTTGTAAATATTTTATTATATATTTTCATGTGACAACACTGAAGAAATTACACTTTTCTACAATGTAAAGTAGTGAGTGAACAGCCTGTATAACGGTGTAAATTTGCTGTCCCCTCAAAATAACTCAACACACAGCCATTAATGTCTAAACCGTTGGCAACAAAAGTGAGTACACCCCTAAGCGGAAATGTCCAAATTGGGCACAAAGTGTCAATATTTTGTGTGGCCACCATTATTTTCCAGCACTGCCTTAACCCTCTTGGGCATGGAGTTCACCAGAGCTTCACAGGTTGCAACTGAAGTCCTCTTCCACTCCTCCATGACGACATCACGGAGCTGGTGGATGTTTGAGACCTTGCGCTCCCCCACCTTCCATTTGAGGATGCCCCACAGATGCTCAATAGGGTTTAGGTCTGGAGACATGCTTGGCCAGTCCATCACCTTTACCCTCAGCTTCTTTAGCAAGGCAGTGGTCGTCTTGGAGGTATATTTGGGGTTGTTATCATGTTGGAATACTGCCCTGATGCCCAGTCTCCGAAGGGAGGGGATCATGCTCTGCTTCAGTATGTCACAGTATATGTTGGCATTCATGGTTCCCTCAATGAACTGTAGCTACCCAGTGCCGGCAGCACTCAAGCAGGCCCAGACCATGACACTCCCACCACCATGCTTTTTTTTTTTTAGGCAAGACACACTTGTCTTTGTACTCCTCACCTGGTTGCTGCCACACACGCTTGACACCATCTGAATCAAATAAGTTTATCTTGGTCTCATCGGACAACAGGACATGGTTTCAGTAATCTATGTCCTTAGTCTGCTTGTTTTCAGCAAACTGTTTGCGGGCTTTTTACTAGACATGTGCGATTCGGTTCGGTTCGATTCGGAAATTCGGAAAATTCGGAGATTCGGATCGAACCGAATCTCCGAATTAAAATAGTGCCGAATCTACCGAATAAATCCGAATAACTTCGGATTTATTCAGATTTATTCGGATTTATTCGGTAGATTCGGATGGCCATGGATTACACTAGTATTGTACAGTATATTAGGTTATATCACTCTGCTATGGGTTACACCTAATGTACAGTACATAATACTAGTCTAATCTCACCTAACACTTACCGAAATTCCGAATTTCCGAACCGAATCGAACCGAATCCAGCCGAATTTATTCGAATCCGAATGAATCCGAAACAAATCCGAACCGAATTTATTCAAATCCGAATGAATCCGAAACAAATCCGAACCGAATTGATTCAAATTTTTCCGAATTTGAAAAGAATGTAAAAATACTTTTTTTATTTTGCACAAAAAAACTCATTAAAAATACTTTTAAAGTGTATTATGTAAGTAACTTTCCCGCCACAGATTGATAAATCAAGGTAAAAGTGTTTCAACAGTCTTTCTCAATAGACGTTAAAATGACAAAGTTGCCTTTGCTGTGTTGAGGTTGGTTACAGAGAATGAAAGTAGTTTTTTTTTTTTTTTTTTTTACCACTGTATTACTTTTTAGAACTGTAAACATTTAAAATAATATGTAGAAATGAATCGACAGTAAAGTCATCTTTTTATGATTGCGCAATTATACATAATGGTTAAATGGTTCTAAAGAACAAAACACATGAGAAATATAGCCTTTTTATTTTAATATAACCTAATGAATAAAACACAGGTTATCAGCCAAGAGATTGATTTCATCATGGAAGCATACACTTGTCCTTTTCTTTGTATAAGGTTGCAAGTAATTGTAGGTCATACTAAACAATTAAATTATTTCACTAAGCAGCAAAATACGCACAAAGGAATTAATTATCATAAATACATGGCTCAAGTCCATTAAAGCTTTGTACAACACATTTCTTTTACATTAAATTATAATTATATTTCCCCAAGGTTTACCATAAAAAGACTTTAATTAATTGACAGAAATTTACTCAAAGAAAGGTCAAAATATACACACAGCTTTGCTGACAAAATAGTACATTAATTCTGAATCTATGAAAGTTGTTCTACAGTTTTTGCATATATTAATTTATATATTTACTGAAAAATTAAATAATCTGTAAAGTTACTTTAAGACAAAGTAAAACATAGAAAATACATGGTTATACTAAGTTTCACAGAACATTATATATACTGTATTTATACAAGTAATTATTATTATTATTACTATTATTATTGTATTTGTAAGAGACCTGCATTCCAAATACAACATTAAAGTGATGGTAAACTTTCCCCTTTTTATAAACAGATCCAGAATGATAGCCATATGTAGATGGAGTTTAATTTATCAGTTGTAATAACTTAATGTAGCTCTGAAATTAAGAGCTAACGATTTTAACTGTTCTCAAATCGGAACTGATAGCTCACAAACAAAATTACTTTTGAAGTGGGCGGCCGGAGCCCTTTGGAGCCCTTTCCATTCAAACACCTTGCCATATACCATATTTCTTTTTAACCCTTTTAAAACCTTTTTAGCATTATAAATGTTCTATTTTTAATGTGTGTGTATATATATATCGATCAATATCTATCTATCATCTATCTATCTATATACATTTATATTTTACAAATAACATTTTCTTTTCAGTAAAGAACAAAAGCTATTTTGATTTCAAAGCGCAGCTTCGGCTTGGGGCACTATGTCTTTATTTGCCCACCTTTGGGTTAGTGCATGTAGCAGGGGTGAAACAACAGGGGGTTCAGAGGTCGCAAATTATTTATTTTTTAAATGAAAAACGATGACCTGCCCCTGCCTGCACTGATATCATCTGAGTGTGACATGATGCTTCACTAGTGTCTCTGACTACAGGGGTTAGTCTTTCTGTTTTACCCATTGGTGTTTATGTTTGTGTGTGTGTGTGTGTATATGTGTGTATGTATGTATGTGACTGTGGGTGTATTTATGCATGTATGTGTGTGTGTGTGTATGTTTGTGGAACCACCAAATTACAGATTGTGTTACTACAGCATGGGGAGGGGTAAACAGTGTCACTATACAGTACCACTATATACAGTGTGGGGGGGCTGGGCTATGTCACAGACTACTGTGGTCACTTTATAAAGTACTGGGGCAGGTAGGGTCAGGCCAGCCATCTCACTGGCGGATTACAGACTGTGTCACTGACTCACTATATACAGTACTGGTGGGTTAAACAGTGTCACTATATACAGTAATAGGGGGTCAGACCATCTCACAGACTGTGGGCACAGGGTACCTCCTTTTACAGACGTAATTTGATTCACATTTTTTTCTGTGTTAAAGATATGTATCAAATTCACTTTTTTTTGGGGGGGGGGGGCTTCTTAGATTCTTGCACCTATGCCCTGTGGTTTCTAGTTACGCCTCTGACATGTAGTCTATAAGGAGAGGGATTTAGTATGGCTGGGCTATCCAACCTCCAGATGTTTCAAAAAAGTTCCAATGGCGACATTAGGAGAGTATGTACATAAATAGCACTCTACAACACTAAATATATATTATAAGGGTGGATGTAAGTAATCATTCCCCGAAAGAAGGTGTTAAAACTTAGCTTTTAATAACAATTAATAAAAAAATACATAGATAAAAACACAAAGTGGTAATATCGGTGCAACGTAAGAGTATAACTTTATCCCCTGGTAATCTGACTGTGTATATAAGGGCTAGAGCGAGATCATATAGCACAAAGATTTGTTATTAATTATTTGTAATCTACGAATATAGTGGAGTAATCATACTAAGCGCCAAAAATATCTATAGTTGGAGGTTATAGTTGGATGTACACACATCAGTCACAATAAGCAGTTACACAGTTAAAATTCGTCATAGGAATTTACGCCTGTAGTATATAGTATCTCCAATTGTTAACCTGCTAAAGCAAACGTATCTGAGTCCCATCAGGGGTTAATCCAAACCTAAGTTGTGTTTACTTAGATTCTAGGCAACACAATTCGTCAGCCAACACCGTATATATACAGATGATAAGTAAAGTAAATATTATTATGAGCACCTAATATTCCACAATTGCTAATTTAAAAAAGAGAAAGATTTAACGTCCCCACTCCCCACTTTTTTTTGTAACATTGTCTCTTTTGATGTACAGCACCTCTTCCTTCATAATATATCACTGAAGATTATATTACATAATCTATTATAGAATATTTATGATATAGGAAACAACACCTGTAGTGCCATAGTTTTTTCTCTTTTTTTAGCAAGAACCTCCAGATGTTAGCAAGCTTGAGATTTGAGTGATAACTTTTTACTTTGAACTTGTATTATGACTGCAAGAATAAGATCATTATTGGGTACATTTAACTTGTGCTGTTAGTGCTCAATATCAAATTTTTGTGCTCTTTTGCAATCTAGTTCTATAAGGGGGATTATATATTACATTTAATGTACCTTTAAATAAAGTATACAAATACTACTGAATTATATGTATACAACGTATTGTTCAAGAGGTCAACCATACAAATGCATTCATGTAATACTCTTCTTACAAAATACCTCCTCATTAAAGGCCTTTTTGATTTAGCAAGACAATAAACTAAATAACGAATATAATTTTATTGCCATAGATACAATGCTACATATAAACCACAATGCAAAACATAATATGGAAATATCATTAAAGGGATAGGATAGGAAAGTCAAAATTAAACTTGTTTAATTCAGATAGAGCATGGAATTTTAAGACTCTTTGAAACTGTTGTTGAAAAAGCATATATACATATCCTACACTACTGGAAGCTAGCTGGTGATTGGTGCATTTTTTTTTTGCTATAAAATATGTTAATTAATTTAAATCATTTTAAAAAATATACCATTGTTACCTTTATAATAAAGCCCACTAATCCTTTTTTTTAAGAACCTTGTGATAAATGGAGGTTCACAGTTCCCTAGCCTTCCTGTATAGGTAGACATTGTATATTAGGTCAGTCCCTATCATTTCCATGTAGAACTCTTCTAATCCCAATAGTTCTAAAACTTTCTTTTTTTAAGTTTGGGGATAGTGAACAGGTAATTGCTTTGTTTGGCTTCTAGCAACCAACTGTGCAGATAAAAATAATATTATCCAAATATATAAACACTGTGGTCACTTGAAACCTTTATCTTTACCAGATTGATTACAAGTACTTAAAACTAATGAAGAAAATTTGATAATAGGAGTAAATAAGAAAGTTGCTTAAAATTGCATGATCTATCTGAATGACAAAAGAAAAAAATGTGGGTTCAGTGTCCCTTTAAGTGAAACGGTTAATTTATATACATGTGGTATAGTGTTAAGTGAGGGACCGGTGTAGAAGGGATACATAGCTAGAGCTCCATAGCTGATCGACTCAATAAAGTAAAGACACTTCTCATCCGCCACGTATAACCATAACAAATCAAGCGAAAATGTTGTGAGTGTATTGGACCGCACAAGCACACCTCCGCCAATCGTAACATCTTGTATCTTATTCTGGACATGGCGTGCCCAGAGTCAACAAAGACACTCACCATAATCTACCACCGGATAGGCGAACGGCATCATCAGCATGCCCACTGAGCCACAAACAGACACGCTCAAACAGACACAAAGAGACACATCAGTTCCTGCCTGATAGTGCTGCTTCTGACTTTGTGTGCTTGTCAGTCGCGGTCTAACATCAGCTATAGTCAATCAGATGTCAACATCTAAGCCAAAGCGCATATGGTGCTAAACATGGCAGTGATAAACTGCAGGTGTAAATCCTGTAGAAAAAACAAACAATTGGCGGATGTTAAGACCTATTGTGTTCTGCCAAGGGACCCCACAACAGTGTTTTAAGATAAAATTAATTGGAAACTCTCCACATGGAAGGAGTTGGATTTGATTTCAGCACATGAATTCAACTTTTTGTAGCAGGAATTCCCCATTATCCCGGTGATATACACATTACCGAAGAGCCACAAGGATTCCAATAAACCACTGGGAAGACCTATCATTACTTCAACCATTGTCTCAATTTGTGGACTTCCATCTACAGCTATGGGTTAAACACATACACTCTTACATTTAAGATTCTTCTTTCTTCATCAAAAAGATCACACAATGTACTGATATTCACTCCACTGACCTGTCGGTGACTCTTGATGTCTCCAGTCTTTATACAGTTATCCCACAAGAACTAGGGATTTCAGTTGTGAGGAATTGACTCAAACGAATACCCTATGTGGGACCTACTGATCGAGCTACTCACATTTTGCCTGTCCAACAATTATTTTCTCTTTGAAAAAACTTTCTATTTACAAATAGCTGGGACCGCAATGTGGTTGAATGTTGCCCCATCACTGGCTAACCTTTTCATGGCGGAATATGAGACTGAAACCATGGAAGTCGTCTCTAACAAACAGATCAAATTCTACTGTCAATATATAGATGATCTATTCCTCATTTGGGAGGGAGGGAAAGATTCATTGTAGGCATGGATTGCATTTCTCAATTAACTCAACATCACCATCAGGTTCCAGTACAGTGTCCATAAGGAAACTATTGACTAACTTGATGTCAGAGTGTTCAAGGATGGCAATAGATTGGGAACCACCCTCTTCAGGAAGAGCACTGATCAAAACTCGATCCTACACGCGAATAGCTGTCATCCACCCTCACTGATTCGTAACATACCTAAAGCCCAGTTCCAAAGGGTGATTAGGAATAATACGGACAATCTGAGACGAAGTGAACAACTTGATGCGATGGCATTAAGATTCAGGGAGCAGGGTCACAAGTTGAAACAACTTACTGAGAGTAAGCAAATCGCTCTGAGTGAAACAAGTCCACAGGATAAGACAACCGAAGAAAATCAGAAAAGACTTACCTTTCTGGTGGGTGTGTTTGTTGACTCTGGGCACGCCATGCCCCGAATAAGATGCAAGATGTTACGATTGGCGGAGGTGTGCTTGTGCGGTTCAATACGCTCACAACATTTTCGCTTGATTTGTTATGGTTATATGCGGCTGATGAGAAGTGTCTTTACTATACTGAGTCGATCAGCTATGGAGCTCTGGCTATGTATCCCTCCTACATTGGTCCCTCACTTAACATTTAACCACATGTATATAAATTAACCATTTCACTTAATGATTTTGTTTTTACTTACGTTTTGTTGTTATTAATAGTGACAGATTTGCACATGCTCTATTGAGCCCTTTTTGCACACGCTACTTTCTGATTGGGAGTTTTCTTAGGGGAGGGCAGAACAGGCCTATTTAAGTTTGTATTGTTCACCATTTGTTTGTTAGATGAAGGGGTTCTTTTACCCCGAAACGTCACATTGAATAAATAATTCTTTTTCACAGTTGACTGAAGTCCAGTGAGTGCTTTATATGTGATGTGGAGGGTGTGTGGAAGTCCAGACTCCCCTCAAAAATAGGGAAAAGAGAGGGCAGTCCACACAAAAAGAGTTAGCGCTGTGTGTTAGTTTAGCCTGAATGTATGTGGGATCTCCTGGGAAAGCAGCTAGAATCTCAAAGTGTAAAGGGAACTCCACCAAAAGAATGGTGAGGGTGCCCCAGAGAAAATGGTAGACAAATGGTATATATATATATATATATATATATATATATATATATATATATATATATATATATATATATATATATACACATACAAATACATCTTTAAACATGTATATGTATGTGTCTTAATGTTAAAGCCATTTGCCTGCTTTTTTTCATCTAACATCCGAGATCTCATATGTTTGATCCCTTATAACTTCTTTGTGCAAGACTCTATGTTAAATATTTTTTATTAGACAGTGTTAATATGAGTGCAACAGAACTTAGTTATGTATTTTTGAAGTGTTTTGTGCAATTTGTGTTTCGGAAAACAGTTAACCACAGCTCTGAGATTGCCTTAAGGATTGAAGCATAAAAGGCGATTGCGTCAGAGCAATCGTGATTTTGCACCACTTGTAATATCAACGCAATGAAAATGACTTGCAAAAACATGATTGCAAAACCGTTTGCACCTAACTTGTAATCCAGCCCTAAATAAATAATTTATAGAATTATGTATTCACTTCCAAGCAGGTTAAAAAGCGCATTCCACAACATAAGTCTACTATCTGTAATCCTAAAATGAGACATTTACCAGTCCCTTCTCTGTTTTTTTGAGAGGAGATATCAGGTTAACCATCTTCACTTTATGGTGGTAGATCATGTCCTCAAGGAAAATGAGGGCTTTGATGGGGCATTAGAAAAGAGGCCATGTAGATACATAGGTTAAATACAATGGCCTCTAGTTATCAAAGTCTGGCGGACCTGATCCGACAGTGCGGATCAGGTCCGCCAGACTTCGCTGAATACGGCGAGCAATACGCTCTCTGTATTCAGCATTGCACCAGCAACTCACAAGAGCTGCTGGTGCAACGCCGCCCACTGCTGACTCGCGGCCAATCGGCCGCCAACAGGGGGTGTCAATCAACCCGATCATACTAGAGCAGGCGGACAGGTTATGGAGCAGCGGTCTTTGTGACCGCTGCTTCATAACTGCTGTTTCTGGTGAGCCTGCAGGCTCGCCAGAAACACGGGGCATCAAGCTCCATACGGAGCTTGATACATATGCCCCCATGTATCCAAAAGGGTTCAAGAGATTAAAAATCTATTTTCTTTATAATTTTATCATTATTTTGGTAGTTTTGTTTTATTTTTGAATCATGTTTGTATTTGGATTGCTATTCATGGTATTTCTCTACTATTTTTTATTTATATTGTGATGTGATAAAGTTTCATATGATGATGCCATTGGGGGTGGGGTCTTTTGGCCTTTTAAGAAATGATTATGTGTTCAGTTGTATTGAGTCTGAGGAAGGATCGAGAGCCCCAAGACGTTGCTCTTTCTCTTCTGCTGCCTATGATAATAAAGTGAATGAACAACATTTTGGGCGTGCTTGTCTGTTTTCTCTCTCTCTGTATTCAGAGAAAATATTAGTCTGAGAATAATATATACATTTATTTTTTAAAATAATTATTCTCATTGGTTTACAGATACAACTCCCAGAGCTGTAGTGGTGGACAACATATTAATACCTTTTTTTTTAAATACACAAAAAATAATAGATTTTAAAATGCATTATTTTAGAAAGAACAAAATAAAATAGTCTTTAACAAAGAAACCAAAACTCTATGTTGAAATGCACTGGCAAGAATTAAATACAGTGAACAATACAAATTATTCTGTATTTGGAAGCATAGCTTATGAAGTAATTCTTCCTTTGAAATTATCAAACCTGAAAACTTAGAAAGTTATTAAAGTATTATGTAAAACAGTCATTGAAAGTGTTTTATGAGCAGTGTAGAATGGCACCACAATTTAAATAAAGAACTATCATTCATATCATATAAAGGAAGACTGTAGTATACAGCATAAAGCTTTTACATATTTATATAATTTAGACAAGCAAAGGCAATTTATGTGCTTCTGGGTATTAGGCTTGATGAAGGAAAGCTATCTTAACTTTATAATGTAATCTCTTTCCCTGTACAATGTTTCATAGTTAATAGAGTCTATTTTGCAGTAGCAACTATCGTTAAATTATATTTTTTTTGTTTTAGACTTCAACATGAAAATGATTGAAGAATTTTCACTGAGACAGCAATTAAATAGAAAAATAATTATTTCCTAGGGTACAAGAATTTAAACTGTTTAGTAACATTAAAGGTGCAATTTGAAATCTTAAACTTTAAGGGATACTAAACCCACATTTTTTCTTTCATGATTCAGACAGAGCATGCAATTTTAGGCAACTTTCTAATTTACTCCTATGATCAATTTTTCTTTGGTCTCTTGCTATCTTTATTTGAAAAAACAGTAATATAAACTTAAGAGCAGGCAGAGTTTGATTCAGCACCTGGGTAGCTCTTGCTAATTGGTGGCTAAATGTATCAAACCAATCAGCAAGTGCTACCCTGGTTCTGAACCAAAAATGGGCCGGCTCTTAAGTTTACATTCCTGCTTTTTCAAATTCAAGATAGCAAGAGAACAAAGAAAAATTGATCATAGGAATAAATTAGAAAGTTGCTTAAAATTGCATGTTCTATCTGAATCATGAAAGAAAAAAATTGGGTTTAGTATCCCTTTAAAGAAACCGTAAACTTAAAGGGACAGTATACACTCATTTTCATATAACTGCATGTAATAGACACTACTATAAAGAATAAGATGCACAGATACTGATATAAAAATCCAGTATAAAACTGTTTAAAAACTTACTTAGAAGCTGTCAGTTTGGCTCTGTTGAAAAGGTTGCTGGAAAGCCCACTCCAAGTGGCAAATAAGACACTCCCCTCCTCCCCCTTCTTTTGCATATGAAAAGACCCTTTACACAAGCACGAGCAAGCTGTAGCTGACGGTAGCTGATGGTATTCACATAAACTTTGGGCTTGGTTAGGAGTCTGAAAATCAGAGCAATGTTATTTAAAAATAAGCAAAACTATACATTTATTTTTTTTAAAAACTTTATGGGCTATATAAATAGATCATCTACAAAACATTTATGCAAAGAAAAAATGAGTGTATAATGTCCCTTTAACTTTCATAGCTAAGAAAGATTTTGCAGTTTTAGGAGACTTTTCAATTACTTTTAAATTTAGGGGTTGATCAATATCTATAGGTTGATAATTATCAGCAAGTTATTGGCTGAGGATGTTAACCCAATCACAATTAGCCACTTTCATTATTATTAACAGCACTTTATTATTATCAGTTTAAAATTGGCCCTTATACTGATTGGCTCAATCCCAAATTCTCAATCCAAATTCTTAATACCTGATTTTGTGCAGATACCTGAAGTGAAGTGCTCTATTGATAGTGCTATACATGGACCAATTTGTATATTTTATAATGGAAGTATTCCTGATGTTTCCTGGGCACCAAGTCTGGATGAGAGGTGTTAAAAGTTCATTGCATACACCTGTTGAGGCCTTGGTTAGCAATCTTGTTCCTGGGCTGCCCTTCTGGTTTTGATATTGGTGAGTTATTTAACTTCGGTCTCCTGTTAAATCTTTACTTGCCACCTCTATACATGGACTGATTTCTTGATGAAAGACCCTTGGAAACTGTAATTCTGGCTTATGATTATTGAAACTCCCCTTTTGCTGTGACGACTAGTCTTTTGGTGTATGTAAATCTACCTGTGGATGCTACACCTTACTCATAGTTGGCTCCAGTCAAACACTGCTTCGTGTCTGCAACACATATCCTGATAACATGGTTCCAATCATGAAACCAGCTAATTGTCTTATTACCTTATACATTAGAAAAAGGGTAGTCTGCCTTCAGACTTCATTTTAGAAAGAGGCTAACCTACTATTTTTTCCAATGTGGGGCCTTATACCCTTTTTATTAGTATGTGATTGGAGCCATTGCCCCCTATATTGTAAATACACTAGGTAGGTGGCTGCATTTTTATTGCAAAAAATTGTTTTCTAGTTGACTTTTACAGTGTTATGGGCTATAAGAGTCCTATCATCCCACTATAAGCACTATAGTGGGGCAAGTAATGCCTATTTCAATTGAGGGGTCACATGTCCATGTGGCTATCAGCTGATGACCATGACATCATTAATCACCTAGAAAAACCATAGGCATATGGAACTAAATCAAGGGGGTAGGGTATGCCCTAAGTTGTCCTCCACAATAGACAGACACATTTGAGACCCTTATTTGAGAGCAGCAATCCTACTCTTTTTAATGAGTGGTACTGTCTCTGTCATGCTGCCAAATGATTGTCATAACCAGCCAGATGATTGTCAATACCTAACAGCTTTGGTTATATATTTTGGGGGTTTTGGTGATTTTTAAAAGCCCTTTATTACCCCATCACAGAAATACATCTTAAGACCACTCATTTGAAAAGGCGTCCTCTCAAAATTCAATGAGAGGTTTCATGTCCTTATAGCCTATCAAGTGATTGCAATAGCAATAATGATAACATGGCAGTAACCGCTAGCCTAATTTTGTTGTGTTTTTGATGTTAGAGCTCATAGATCCATATTTGTCTGAACTAATACATAACTTTTAAGAATCAAAATGAATGAAAGAACTGGGAGAATGTAAAAAAATGGTTAATTTATTTTTTTTAGTTCGTTTTTTCTTTTCTTTTTGGGGATTGGGGGTGTGGGAGTTGTTAGGGGGTTAGAGTTTTTTTAAAACAAAAGAGCTGATGGCTTTAGAGCAATGCCCTACCAAAAGGCCCTTTTAAGAGCTATTGGTAGTTTAGTTTTAGAATGGTTTTTATTTTTTATTTTTTGGGTTCTTGTTTTAGGGCATTGAATAGGATTTAGGGTATAGAATAGGATTATTTATTTTTTGTTTTTGGTAATTAGTATTTTAATTTTCTGTAATGGTAGGTTTTTTTTAATTTTTGTAATGGTAGGTTTTTTTTTTGTGTGTAATGATATATTTTTATTTAATTTTACAGCTAAGTTGTTTTAATTTAAGCAAGTTAGGAATTTTGTTAGTTAATTTAGGGGTAATTTAATTTGGGTTAAATTAGGGGGTGTTAGGTTAGGGGGTTTTGATGTTAGTTTATACTTTGCATTTGGGGGAAATGGCAGTTTAGGGGTTAATAGTTTGAATTAGTGTTTACAATGTGGAGGAATTGCGGTTTAGGGGTTTTGCTGAACTTCTAATATCAATGGATCGCAAAATTGCGATTGCGCTAGCGCTAAACCGTTGCACATGCACTTGTAATATAGTGTCATGATCCGGTGTACATACCGCTCAGGACACAGACCCTCGGGGCTAGTGGTAGGGATAGATGATATTCAGTGATTCATAGTTGCTAGAAGTTTTTGTAGAATAATCGAGAGTGCAACATTTGTATAACTAATATTCTGACTTCACTGTTGACTTATAGTTAGTTAATAGGAGTAGCCTGCAGGATTCAATGAGAGAAAAATAAAGCAATGTGGGATTGTCCAGGCTTCAGAGTAAACTGGTAAAAGATTGACACTTAGATGCAACTAAGGTTTGTTGCAGGGTTTACAGTACATAATATTATATAGAGCTGTATGTCAGAATTAAACAGAGCAGCACAGGTGGTAGACAAGTTGCAAGTTTTAGGCATATTAATTACCATTTGTGCAATATATATGCAAACTAGGTTTGTTGCAGGATTCACAGTACATAATTTATATAGAACTGTATGTCAGTAATAATCAGAGCAGCACAGGTGATAGTCAAGTTGCAAGTTTAAAGGCATCAATTACTGTTTGTGCATTATTGGAGAATCACATGAAAGCTTTTAACTGAACACATAGATGCCAACGTTCTGAATATGTTAACATATTTGTAGAAGGATATTTCAGCTATGACAACTTGTTGCAGAGAATAGTTATAAAGTTCTGAGTAAGATGCTGTTGTTATAATTAGAGAGTGATGATAACCAAAAGTATGCTTGATTTATAATATAGTTCAGAGTTTGTTAAGTGGCAGTGTCCAGGAAACACAAATGGAATTATTTGGATACTTGCGATTTGATGATTTTAGGTAATAGAAAAGGCTGTAGCTTGAATAAGTTGGTAAATTCATGCAGGAAACAGTCACAGACCTCTGTTGTTCAGGATCACAACTTCAAAGTTAATGCAAAGCACATTAGTCCTGAGAAGACTTAAAAAGAGGCTGAGGGAATCAGGTGCATGAATGATTAATCAGGCAGGCAAGCTGAATGCAAATACTGTCCAAACCAGCTTGATTTGTCAGAAGCAGGGAAGGCAGTCTTAAAGGGACAGTGATATTAGGCTGAGATATGTTACATGTAGCTCTTTATCTTCTGATTTTCAATAATTAATTTCTAACTAAAAATAAAATAAAAATTAAAGTCCTAAATTTGGAAGGTGAACTGATGCTAAATGTGGGACAACAATGTTTGGGTATGAAATAATTACGGAGCCATGATACCTGTGCTACTATTTACTATATAAGTGTCAGGTTCTTTGCCTGTTGTATTTGCCATGTTCTTCTGGCAGCCATTTTACTCACCTCTCTTCCTGACTATGGTGCATTGTGGGAGATGCTGCTCATTTCCTGCACTTCCTTTTATGGCCAGACTGGTGTGCATCATCCATGTGAGACAGGATGCAGTCTCAGAATTGTGATGTCATCAATTATTATTTAAAGGGCCTCTATTCAGTATTCTTTGCTTTTGCATTGTCTCAGACCTGTTTGTGAGAGTTCCTGTGTATTACCTGGCTGCCTGACATCCTTCCTGGTTCCTGATCCCTGGCTTGTTCCTGACTCTGCTGTTTTCCTTGTTCCTGATTCCGGCTTGTCTGACTATTCGCTTTGGCTCCTGACTCGGCTTGTCTGACTACCATCTCTGGTTTTGACTCCTGGCTTGTTATTTGACTTGTGGACTTTATTATTTTTTGCTATTAATAAAGGTGTGATTATTTTTGCACTTGCACTCGTCTCAATCTGATTCCTGGCACCCTGACAATACGCCATAGAAAATGACACGAAAATGTATTTGGTAACAATAGGGAAATAATAAAATGCACATCAGAGTATTTATTTTTCCCCTTTTGTGTCTCTTTGAAGGGACATCTTACAGAACATTAAAAAGCTATTATAAATTAAATTGAAAATGGCAAGTTATATGAGAATGCTTATGACTGAGAACCACAATACTATAAAATGCTCCAAGGAAGTAGATTACACAGGCCATGTCCGGGCCCTTCCGAGCTAGATTACAAGTGGAGCAGTAATTACTGCTCCCGCTGACAGTCTAACACCACTCGACTTCTGCTCTTTGCGCAAGTCAGGTAGTGCTCGTATTATAAGTTGAAAGTAAATGTTTAACGCTTGAGTGTAGAACTTAGAATATAAAAAAACACTGTACTAACTTTAATCTACTAATATAACCCTTAAAGGGCCTTTTGTAGGGCATTGCCCTAAAGTGTATTAGCACTTTTTCAGAAAAAAAAAACCCTAAAATCGTTCATTAACCCCCCACCCCCCAAAATAAAATCTACCTAAAACAATTACTCTAAAAAGTGCCCTGAAAAGGGCATTTGGCTGGAAATTGCCCTTTGTTGCTCAGAAAAAAATAAAAATAAAAACCTGAATCTTAAAAAAAAAAAAAACACCAGAAAAAAACCCTTACTCTAAACCCCGAATATGGTACTTACCAAAGATGAATCCAGGCAGGGCTCCATCTTTATCCCAGCGGAGATCTTCTTATCTTCATCCTGGCGTTGGTCCATCTTCATTCCAGTGGCACTCCTTCTTCTTATCTTCATTGTGGTGGTGGTGGACTTCATCCATCTTCTGATCTTCATCAACAATCCTCTTTATGCATTCACCAGCAGCACACTTAATTTTGAATATGAGGTACCGTACCCCTGTTATATAGGGGTACCCTTGCATTCCTATTGGCTGATTTTCATTTTCAAATTCAAATTGGTCAATAGAATGAAATCTTTTTCTATTGGCTGACTTGAATATGAAAATGAAAATCAGTCAATGGTAAAGCAAGGGTACCCCTATATGAAAGTGGTACCTCACATTCAAAATTCAGTGTGCAGCTGGTAACTGCATGAAGAGGATTGTTGATGAAGATCAGAAGATGGATGAAGACTGCCATGATGAATGTAAGAAGATTACTGCTGGATTGAAGATGGAGTGCCCCCGCCCGGATTAATGTTTGGTGAGTACCATCTTTGGGATTTAGTTTAAGGTTTTTGTTTGAAGGTTTTTTTAAGATTAGAGGTTTTTTTTTCTGGACAACAAAAGAGCTACATGCCCCTTTAAAGGCAATGCCCAACCAAATGAGCTTTTCACTTTTTAGACTATTTAAAAAAAAATTGAGGGTTAATGGTAGAAGGTGTTTTTCAGGAAAAGAGCTAATACACTTTTTTAAGGGCTTTATTTGTAGTTTAGTGTTAGTACAGGGTTTTTTAAGTGGGGTTTTAGAATTGGCATAACTTTTTTATATTTGGTAATTTGTTAGTTATTTTTTGTAATGGTAGTTTTTTGATATTTTTAATGGTTAATTTTTTTTATAAAAGTAAGGTTATTATTTTTTGTTTTTACTTTTTTTTAAAGGTAGTTAGATTTTTTTGTAAATGTAAGGTTAGATTATTTTGGCGTAACCTATAGGGTGATTGGTTAGGGGGTTTAGAGGTTAGTGGGTTACTTTGCGGTGGGGGTGTGGTGGTTTAGGGGTTAATAGTGTAGAAGGGTAGTTGCATTGTAGGGGGTCTAGCGGTTTAGGGATTAATAGTGTAGAAGGGTACTTTGCTATGTGCGGGTGTGACGGTTTAGGGGTTAATAGTGTAGTTTAGTGCAACTGTTTCCTCTGGACAAACTCTTTACACAACCTTTAATTTTCCTAAAAAAATTGAGCGGTAAATGCGATTGCGTTTGAGCAATCGCGTTTACTTTTAACTTGCAATCACTGCCCTTAGAAAATACGGGGAGTGTAAATTACCACAATTTTGCACAAACTAAATTGTGGTAATTTTAATAGCGCGCCATTTGTAATATGGATTTGAGCGTAAAAAGAACACATTGATCTTGCGACTGCATTTATGCTCCTTGCGTAAATTATAGCGATCCACTTGGAATCTAACCCTAAGTAATTAAATCTGTGTATTTATACAAACTTTTGTAAATTTCAGTACTATATACAATTAAAACAAAGGAGCATTAAAGTTAAAATTACATTTTCATGTTTCAAATACAATGTGCAATTTGTAAAGAGTTTCCAATTTACTTTGGCCCAGATTACGAGTTTTGCGTTAGTGGCTGTGCAGTGCTAACGAGCAGTTTTGTCTCACCGCTCACTTACCTGCAGCGCTGGTATTAGGAGTTTTCAGAAACCTGTCGTTAAAAGGCAAGAAGTGAGCATAGAGCAAAATTACCGCACTCCAATACCAGCGCTGCTTAAGTCAGCGGTGAGCTGGTCGTATGTGCTCGTGCACGATTTCCCCATAGGAATCAACGGGGAGAGACGGCTGAGAAAAAGTCTAACACCTGCCAAAAAGCAGCGTAAAGCTCCTTAACGCAGCCCCATTGATTCCTATGAGGAAATAAAATTTATGTCTACACCTAACACCCTAACATGAACTCCGAGTCTAAACACCCCTAATCTTACACTTATTAACCCTAATCTGCCACCCCCGACATCGCCAACACCTACATTATAATTATTAACCCCTAATTTGCTGCTCCGGACACCGCCGCCACCTACATTATATGTAATAACCCCTAATCTGCTGCCCCCAACATCGCCGACACCTACATACTATTTATTAACCCCTAATCTGCTGCCCCCAATGTCGCTGCAACCTACCTACATTTATTAACCCCTAATCTGCCACCCCCAACATCGCCGCCACTATATTAATTTTATTAACCCCTAAGTCTAACCCTAACCCTAACACCCTCTAATTTAAATATAATTTAAATAAATATAAATAAATATTACTATCATTAACTAAATTATTCCTATTTAAAACTAAATACTTACCTGTAAAATAAACCCTAGGATAGCTACAATATAACTAATAGTTACATTGTAGCTATCTTAGGGTTTATTTTTATTTTACAGGCAAGTTTGTATTTATTTTAACTAGGTAGAATAGTTATTAAATAGTTATTAACTATTTAATAACTACCTAGCTAAAATAAATACAAAAGTACCCGTAAAATAAAACCTAACCTAAGTTACACGAACACCTAACACTACACTACAATTAAATAAATTAACTAAATTAAATACAATTACCTAAATTAAATTAAATTAAATTAGCTAAAGTACAAAAACCCCCCACTAAATTACAGAAAATAATAAACAAATTACAGATATTTAAGCTAATTACACCTAATCTAATAGCCCTATTAAAATAAAAAAGCCCCCCCAAAATATAAAAAAACCCTAGCCTAAACTAAACTACCAATAGCTCTTAAAAGGGCCTTTTGAGGGGCATTGCCCCAAAGTAATCAGCTCTTTTACCTGTAAAAAAAAATACAAACACCCCCCCAACAGTAAAACCCACCACCCACACAACCAACCCCCCAAATAAAATACTATCTAAAAAAAACTAAACTCCCCATTGCCCTTAAAAGGGCAGTTCTTTTGCAGCCCAAAGTCCCTAACCTAAAAATAAAACCCACCCAATACACCCTTAAAAAACCTAACACTAACCCCCTGAAGATCGACTTAGCGGGAGAAGTCTTCATCCAAGCCGGGCCAAAGTCCTCAACGAAGCCGGGAGAAGTCTTCATCCAAGCAGGGCGAAGTGGTCCTCCAGACGGGCAGAAGTCTTCATCCAGACGGCATCTTATATCTTCATTCATCCGGCGCGGAGCGGGTCCATCTTCAAGACATCCGACGCGGAGCATCCTCTTCATCCGACGACTAAAACTGAATGAAGGTACCTTTAAGTGACGTCATCCAAGATGGCGTCCCTTAGATTCTGATTGGCTGATAGAATTCTATCAGCCAATCGGAATTAAGGTAGAAAAAATCCTATTGGCTGATGCAATCAGCCAATAGGATTGAAGTTCAATCCTATTGGCTGATCCAATCAGCCAATAGGATTGAGCTCACATTCTATTGGCTGTTTCATTAGCAAAAGGTCAGGGCTACAGCTTAACAGACTTGCAGTCTGTTAAGCTGTAGCCCTGACCTTTTGCTAATGGAGCTTCGGCTCTGTGTTTGATTTTAACAACATACCCAAATAAAGATTCTGCTTTTAAATCTTTTTGGCTGGTCTTTACTGAACATCTTTCCTTGGATTACTATCATTTGGAGGTGGCTGTCTGTTTTAGAGCCTTTTTTCCTGTTAGCCCGGAAACACACTGGGTTCCTACTTAATAAATAGTATGTAGGTGTCAACGATGTTGGTGGCAGCAGTTTGGTGGTTAATACATATAATGTAGGTGGCGGCGGTGTCCGGAGCGGCAGATTAGGGGTTAATAATTTTATTATAGTGTTTGTGATGCGGGAGGGCCTCGGTTTAGGGGTTAATAGGTAGTTTATGGGTGTTAGTGTACTTTTTAGCATTTTAGTTATGAGTTTTATGTTACGGCGTTGTACCGTAAAACTCATAACTACTGACTTTTAAATGCGTTAGTACTCTTGACAGGGTAGGGTGCACCGCTCACTTTTTGACCTCCCAGGAAAGACTTGTAATATCAGCACTATGGAAGTCCCATAGAAAAAAGACTTTATGAAGTTTACGTAAGTCATTTTGCGGTAAGGCCAAAGAAGTAAGCAGTCACCCTAAACCTTCAAGACTCTTAATACCAGCAGGCGTAAAAAAGGACCTCTTAACACTGCTTTTTTACCCTAACGCACAACTCGTAATCTAGCCGTTTGGTTCTTAAATGGAATAATTAGCCTTTGTTAGAAAGCATATCTAGATAGGCTCAGGAGCAACAGTGATTTGTGGGTACACACATATGTATATTTCTATTGGCTCACTAGATGTTCTCAGCTAGCTGCCAGTAGTGCATTGCTACTCTGGAACTGATTTCAACTGTGGGTTTAAACTCCCTTTAGAGGTTAAACCCATAGCAAAAGTGCACTAATTAAATGCTCTAACATATTACGGCATTTTGTTTGCACTTTTATGCTACATTAAAGTCATAAATAGTTACTTATTTCCTTTGTACTATGTATTTCCTAGGTATGTAGTGATTATAATATTTTATCGTAAAGTGTTATCTTTAGTATGTGCTAAAATAGTTAAAATACAAAGGGCAAGATTTCAAGTGGTGCACTAACTATTGCGTGCGAGCAATAAGGGGTTTATCAATGCTCTTTGAGTGTGACAGAAGTAGCGTGTGTATTACAAGTTAACATTAAACTCGTTCCATTAAGTGCAATTAAAGTTAACGCGCGTTGGAATAGCGCAACTTCAGAGCTCTGTTTAACTGTTACACTCAAAAAAAAAAGTTGCACAAAACAAATTACATTTAAAAATACAGTTACAGGGGGGGCGTGTCTGAACAGTGATCGGAACCGGTCACACTTTCCTGAGCTCCAGCGGAATCTCTTTAAAATCCGCCGATTTCAAGAGTAATTTCACAGCAAAATCTTCAAATCAGATCCAACTATTAACCCACTATATTGTGGAGCTCTAATCAACTTGTGCAAGCTGTATTTGTGAAGCCGTAGTAAGGAATCAGACAACAGAGGCCTGGTGCGGCGGCACCTTCCAGGCGACGCTACCCCCCTCGGAACTCCGAGGTTCTCAGCTGCAGCTGGACACACAAATATATTTACAGGGATCTACAGGCCACTATCTTTAAACCCAGAGAGATATCAAGGACAAGAAAGAACCTACAGCTACCCATCATCACCAAACATAAACAGAAACGCCACGACGTATAGTGTCTAAAATGGCCGACAAGGAGGAAACTGATTTCCAAGACATTTTCAATAACGAACATTGGCGCAGATTTGAAGCACTCTGCTTGCACCTCATAGAAAAAGCTCCACAGGATCTGCTGCTAAGTAGTTGTGCCTCTGCGACTCTTACACCTCTAGATGAGATTCAGCAGCAGGAAGAAAAAAGAGAAAGTATCGCTACTTCATCCGGTGACTTACAGTATAGCTTGGAGGCTCCAAAGATACTGAAAATCACGCAAGTCATAGCCTCCGAGGATATAGGATCTCCAACACCAACTATGCCGGCATTACATGACACAGAGAGCAAACCTCAGCGAGCAACAAAACACTGCTCACAAGCCGTGGCCCTGGGGGGTTACGGGGGGGACCCCTTGGACGCCGGGGCTGAAGAGTACATGCTGCGTGGGTCTGCTGATTTGCCCGATGGCTACAGTCTCTGTAGTCTACCACCGGAGACCTATGGAATGATACTCAAGTATTTTAACCCACCAGATACTATCTGTAAACTGAACACAATATACTTGGCGGGACTCCCACTGCTTTGGAATCCGTACATCAAAGATATTTTACAACATCACCAGACCTCCTTAGCTCATCTTTTCTGGCAAACAAAGGCATGGGGATAAAAGACTTCAGGACTCATGCTGTAGATCACAAACGGCAACTGAAATTAATATTGGGTTTGGAAGCCGTTGCCGTTATCCCAATCTTACAGTTCTAACTTTGTTGGTGAATATAATGTACCCGTTTTAGCATTAAATTGTAATAGATCATAGTCACTGTTCCCTAGATGTTTATAAAATATAGCCCACTTAGGTATCTTCAAATCCATATGCAAGACAAGTAGTAATGGATTCAATTGCATAGCACAGAGTGCAGATTTACCTTTTTGACCTAATGCATTAGTTGCCAAGCTTTATTCTGACCTAAGATCTAAACTGCTAATATGGACTGATTAATGTTGTTACTTTAAAATGTAATATATTGTATTCTTGGATTGCTTAAATTGCTTAAAGTTTATAGTCTATATGTTCTGGGCTAAACAGCACACTAGCGCATAGATGAACATATTGATTGGGAAAATGGAGACACACACACCTGATGCCTTTATACTAATATACTTAGGCGCCCCTCACACACACAGGTCGAAGTGCCTCACTCTTTATAATTTTATACTAGCAGGGTTTACTTGACGTATCTTTTAGGATTCATACAGTCTTGTTTTTGGATCTGGCGGCTTGCGGCCGGAGCTGCTGTGAAAAGGACAGGCCTGATATACTAGAGACTCAGCCCTACACCTGGAAGTATTTAGTACATATTTCTGTCGGGATAAACCCTTGCGTTTAATCAAGTGCTATTTAAGACAATAGAACCTATAAAGCGCTACATGCAATATAGTCTATCTCCTGAAAAGGCGACCTAATTATTAGAAGTCCCAGCTCTAGGGATCATTTCCTGTACTCCAGTCAACCTTACAGCTTAGCGGTATGGGGACTATAGCTATCAAGCATCTATTTTCTAACACCTATTAAATACATTTTCAATAGACAGTCAGTGGCATGTAGAATTGTGGAACATATCGTGTAGGTGTCTAGCTGCAGCTCTTGCATTGTTATCATTAAGTCTGATAATCGACATATATTTAGAACAATGCATTTTTTGTTTTTTTTTGTTATGTTTATTTTTCTATAACACCCCAGGTATCTACAACGAGTTTATATTTCTGGTCCAAGAGTGACCAATTCTGTTATTAGTTGGGGGGGAAAAAAAGGAGAACTTTATTATTTTTGTGGGTATGTAACAGAGTTAATATACTGCTGTAAAATGTCTCGGGTACCTGCAATGTTTATTTGTATGTATTGCTTTATGTTCTCAATAAAAATTTAAAAAAATGGCAAAAAAAAAAAAATACAGTTACACTCATAGTAACACTATCTAATTTTTTTTATATACACATATAAAACATATGAATATATATATATATATATATATATATATATATATATATATATATATATATATATATATATATATATACTTATTATAAGATCCCTTTGCAGTCAAGTAGCTGAAACTGTGAAATATATTTATAAAATATTCACTTTTAATAAAGTGTTTAACTGTGCATTTACTGTAAATATTTATTACATTCCAATGCTCTTCACATAGTGGAATATGTTCTAAGTATTTTTAAATAGATATTCCAATTTTTATCTGTGTATATCTATACCTATATATTATCATTTGTAAATATATTTTTACTTTTCACTTTTACAGCAGATTAATATATGTATTGCCTAAAATGTTGTACTTTTCCAGAGTTAAACATGTGCTCTATGGTTTAACCTAAGAATGTTGTGTATTTCAAAGTGATCCCTATATCAAAGTTTTGCAACTCCAATTAAAGTGTTGTTTACTGCTATTTAGAATTAATCTCTACTTTTAGAAAATAGAACAGCGTGGATGCAGACATCATAAAAATGCAAATATTAGCGTAGTAAAAAAACATAGATGTTAACAGCACCTAGCTGCAGGATATTGTAGGAACTGACATTTTTGTCTCCAGAGGATCTAAAAATTGCTTTTATTACAGACTCTAAAGACAAATTTAAGCACCTACGACTTACTGCAAAGTCAAAGTTCTTCCTAGTAGATAGTAAGACAATTAAAAGGTACTTTATTTATCAGTACTTGCTTATATTTACTAAAATAGACAAGACATTTAGTTAAAAGTACATCAAAATTGTATATAAACACAACAATATGTATAAGAAACAATTTTAAAATAATTCTTAAATATTTGTGTTTTCAAAAACCGTTATTATATAATAAAAAATGGGGAAAAAAAAGTGTCATCAAATGGCATATTAAAAACGTACTTTATTGATTTAAAAAAAGTTAAAAATGCACTGCACAAAAAAAAAATCCAAAATGGAGTATGTCTAAAGTGTTTTATTACCATGATTAGAATGATACTTTTTAAAATGCATAAAGCCTGTTACAGACATGCCATATATTTTTCACAAGAACATCTGCATTTGAAATGCTCATGAGTTTATTTCATAGACAAAGTATTTTTGCAGGATATTTGTATTAGCATATTTTTGTGTATTGAAAGGATGATTAACAATTACAAGAGGGAGGCTGAAGCATTAAAACAAATATATTCTTACTACAGTAGAGGGGGACCATTGGGAGAAATAATTCAGCCCATACCAATAACTTGGTTGATTCTATATAATATTGGGATATAGACTGGGTAGTATTTAAGTAAATAGGTCCAGATGTAATACATCCTAGGATTTTAAAAGTGCTTAGCTTTAGACTGCCATACCTATACTCTGTATTTTTCAAGATCTGTTCTACTCAGGCATAGTGCCGCAAAAGTGGCCCACAGCTAGTGTAGTAACACTGATCAAAAAGGGAATCAGAACTGGAAGATGTAGGCCAGTAAGTCTGACATCAGTGGTTGGAAAGCTATTACCGGGAATTATAAGGGATCATATTCAAGAGTATATTCATGAAAACAAGATAAACATGACTTTATGAAATGCAGGTCAATCTGAACTGATTTAATCAGGTTCTATGAAGTAAGTTTATAAGAACATGGGTCAGTTGGCGTCATATTCAAAGGCTCAATGAAAGGATATTGTAACTAAGCTTGACTATTATCACCATTTGGATAAACGTGGTTAAAAGATATTGAATAAAAAGTTACACTTATAGATACATGGTCTAATATATAAAATGTACAAAGAAAGACTTTATGACCTAAATATGTATAGTTTAGAGGAGAGAGAGGAAAAGAGGGTAACATGATAGATACCTTCAAATATTCAAAGGACTTAATAAAGTGGAAGCTGAAAGCATTTTCCACCAAAAAGGAAATACTAAAAGAAGTGGTCACAATTTTAAGTTAGAGGGTAACAGATTCAGGAGAAATGTAAGGAAGCAGCGTTTTATAGAAAAGGTGGTGGATTCATGGAATAAACTTTCAAAAGAGGTGGTAAACACAAGGATTGTAATGGAATAAAAAATGCCTGGGACTCACATAAGGCTATCCTAAGACATAAATAATGTAATATGGGTAGACTTTGTGGGCCTTTTTTGGTTCTTATCTACTGTCATATTCTGTTTCTAGGATTTCTTAAGCTATCAGAAAAAGTTAGCTACCTTTATTTAAAGTTTAAGCTGATGTTTCAGCTTAAACGTCTTCATTTGTCATGACAAAAAATGTCAATGTTTTAAAAATTAAATCCTGCAAAAACAAATCACATTTCGCTGCTTTCTGTGTATAGCATCTTACACTCGCCTCTACTTTTGTAATGCATGTCTTTTTTTATTAGGGTATTAAGTATCTTGCGCATTTTGCACCTTTTAGATTGCGAGGAAAAAAACAGTGAAATCTGTATTTGTGCAGGAATATTTAGATAATTACGCTTGTATTTGAGAGGACAATTTTTATACATGCCCATGAAATGCCCATATTCAGCCTATTTTACAATAAAACAACAATTTACACTTTGTCATTTTATAAACATAGAAATTATTTATCCCAAAACTATTACAAAAACAATTTTTTTTCTGTTCTCTTATTTATTAGCATGCACCACTGTCCCTTTAAGCAAGAACATTCCAAACTTGACTTAAGTCACATGTCCAATTATAGTTGAAGGTTCTGAAAGATGGAAACTTAAAAGCTGTAAGTTCCAGCTTAATGGTTTTGTGCACTGAAACCATCTGACATTGCCAAAAAAACATTTCCAGGGAATTGATATAATATAATTAGATATATTGATGAATATTTTACATCAGTTCTACATATTGTGTTTTGTAAGACTCATGCTAGGAGAGCAATATATTAATTCTGTGGCAATTAATTATCTGTAAAACAAGGTTAAACTGCATAGTCCTTCAGACCCATACATTAAATCTACCATATGGCCTTTTGCCTACTGATAAAACTGAACGCCACAGCATCAGTCTTTGTCAGCTTATTCTAATTAGATATTCAGTGGAAAAAAGACAAAGGGTAATGACTGTAAATTATTTTGTTAAAGTAATTTCCTTAGTGAATTTAAAAGACTTCATATGAATCCTTGAGCTTAATGAATTACAATAGGATGCCTGTCTAATGTCACAATGAGGTTAATTTGCTATAACTTTTGTGCTGTGTTAGTTTGTTGACCACATAATATAGTCAAAACATCCATAAACAAACACCTATTATTATAAAAGCAGTAGGGGAAATATAAAACCAATTGTGCACTTAATTATTTGGTGTTAATATAATATACTTTTATAAAATGAAAACAATTGAAATTCATATTAAAAGGACCAGTAAATACAGTAGATTTGCATAAACAACAAACACACGATAAAAAGACAATGCAATAGCACTTAGGGGCTGAATTATCAAGCTCTGAATGGAAATGATACGCCAAATCGTATCATGTCCGCTCGCACTTTCATAAATCGGCCCCTTAGTCTGTACTTCAAATGATCAGTAGATTTTTTTTCCTGACAAATTTCAAAGCTATGTCGATTTCCACTCCCCCTGTATCATGTGACAGCCATCAGCAAATCACAAACGCATATACGTATATCCTGTGAATTTTTACACATGCTCAGTAGGAGCTGGTGACTCAAAAAGTATAAATATAAAAAGACTGTGCATATTTTGTTAATGGAAGTCAATTCTAAAGTTGTTTAAAATTGCTGCTCCTTCTGAATCATGAAAGTTTAATTTTGACTTGAGCGTCTCTTTAAATGATCTGTGATTATCATAAAAACTTTACATAACAAATATATACAAGGGCCTACTTTTAAGTAGGTGACCGAATTTGCTTATAAGCACAGAACAAGTAATTATTTCATACTGGTAAAGAATAGGAATTAGTTAAAACTTGACTTTTATTATCATATTCAATAAAAGGAAAGACATTAGAATTGCAGTATCTTCTGCTCCACAAAAATTAAAAAACACAGCACTGTTTGGACATCAGCAAAGTTTTTAACTTGTAACTTCATATAAACGAAACAATTTTATTTAGAAACATTGTGTCAAATACTGTATAATACCAAGAGGAAAATAGTTTAAAGATATCGCTAATGAACCATGAATTATTGCTTTATGGTGCTGAGTTTAACTTCAAAGTTATTTTTATTAAGGGTTAAATGGGTATGAAACCCAAAATTGTTCTTTTGTGATTCAGACAGAGCATACCATTTTAAAAAAAGTTTCAAGATTACTTCTATTATTAAATGACTTCATCCACATGGTATTCTGTTTTTAAGAGATACCTAGGTAGGAATCTGGAGCGCTGCACGTCAGGAAATAGCGCTTCTATCTAGTGCTCTAGCAAATGAATAGCATTCTTGCAAAACTGCTGCCAGATAGTGTTCCAGAAAAGGGACGGCTCATACAAGTGCCTGCTTTTCAACAAAATATATTAAGAGAAGGAAAAAAAAATATTATAGAAGTAAATTAGCAAGTTGTTTAAAATTGCATCGTCTATCTGTATCATAAAAATAAAATTTTTGGATTTCATATTTCTTTAAGTTCCCCCATCCCTTTGTTTTGTTTCTTCTTGTGCTGCTAGATGCTTGCAAATTACCTATAACAAAGATCCAGATAATAGAATTAAATATTTGAATTTAACAAACAGTGTGCAAATTAAAAAATGCCTCTGATGGGGTCTTGTTTCACATTACGCTTCCTCAGAGGGGTTTGCAGCACTGCAGTTTATACATATTTACAGTTAGAGTAGTCATCTCCTAATTTAGATTGGCTGAAAGAAGAGCTAAAACACAAAATCATTGGGTATCTGTTATGTCAATCAGGTTGGTAATAGAATGTCAAATATAACCTGATAGGTTCATTCTTATCTCATATCGGATTGGTCCCTATAAAAATTGATAGCTCTTATTGTACAGTGCTGTGAATTCCCTAACTTTATCTATTTGAAGTATAATTTGAGAATTGATCTTCCCCTGATAATGCTGTAAAATGCATTTAAATTGATCCATACAATGAAATTATTATGCTGATTTTACAGAGACAAAGCCATTGGCATTGTTTGACTGAAATGTTCCCCTCCATGTCTTGTGCTTATGGTATGTGGTTTAGATAACAAGGAGAGGACTGTCCCTTTCTGACAATTGAGTAGGAGGAGGTGTCAATATCAGTCAGTCAGCAGGAATTATAGAACTGATACTGGTGTATTGGTTTCAGTTTAAATTTAAATAGCTTTTACTTATTTTCTTCAGGGACTGCTCTATTATAAACATGATTAAAATAATATACAGGGAGTGCAGAATTATTAGGCAAGTTGTATTTTTGAGGATTAATTTTATTATTGAACAACAACCATGTTCTCAATGAACCCAAAAAACTCATTAATATCAAAGCTGAATAGTTTTGGAAGAAGTTTTTAGTTTGTTTTTAGTTATAGCTATTTTAGGGGGATATCTGTAAGTGCAGGTGACTATTACTGTGCATAATTATTAGGCAACTTAACAAAAAACAAATATATACCCATTTCAATTATTTATTTTTACCAGTGAAACCAATATAATATCTCAACATTCACAAATATACATTTCTGACATTCAAAAACAAAACAAAAACAAATCAGTGACCAATATAGCCACCTTTCTTTGCAAGAACACTCAAAAGCCTGCCATCCATGGATTCTGTCAGTGTTTTGATCTGTTCACCATCAACATTGCGTGCAGCAGCAACCACAGCCTCCCAGACACTGTTCAGAGAGGTGTACTGTTTTCCCTCCTTGTAAATCTCACATTTGATGATGGACCACAGGTTCTCAATGGGGTTCAGATCAGGTGAACAAGGAGGCCATGTCATTAGATTTTCTTCTTTTATACCCTTTCTTGCCAGCCACGCTGTGGAGTACTTGGACGCGTGTGATGGAGCATTGTCCTGCATGAAAATCATGTTTTTCTTGAAGGATGCAGACTTCTTCCTGTACCACTGCTTGAAGAAGGTGTCTTCCAGAAACTGGCAGTAGGACTGGGAGTTGAGCTTGACTTCACCCTCAACCCGAAAAGGCCCCACAAGCTCATCTTTGATGATACCAGCCGAAACCAGTACTCCACCTCCACCTTGCTGGCGTCTGAGTCGGACTGGAGCTCTCTGCCCTTTACCAATCCAGCCACGGGCCCATCCATCTGGCCCATCAAGAATCACTCTCATTTCATCAGTCCATAAAACCTTAGAAAAATCAGTCTTGAGATATTTCTTGGCCCAGTCTTGACGTTTCAGCTTGTGTGTCTTGTTCAGTGGTGGTCGTCTTTCAGCCTTTCTTACCTTGGCCATGTCTCTGAGTATTGCACACCTTGTGCTTTTGGGCACTCCAGTGATGTTGCAGCTCTGAAATATGGCCAATCTGGTGGCAAGTGGCATCTTGGCAGCTGCACGCTTGACTTTTCTCAGTTCATGGGCAGTTAACTGTAGCTAAGATCTGTGAGGTGCTAGGAGGAGAGACTTGTTTCCAGGCTTTTGCGATTTCTAGCTTAGTGGCCATCAGAACATAAATGGACAAGGCTTTCTGTGTAGGTGTGAGGGTCGGGAAGTTGAGGTGGTGCAGACCAATTTGGGGGCTAAGCTGTATAATTATGCCTAGAGAGTTTAGTAAGTTAGTTACCCAGAGCCATGTAGAGGAGAGTCTCGGGCATAACCACCAAATATGCGCCTGAGTTCCAATTTGTCCACAGCCCCTCCAGCAGAGAGGAGAGTGAGAATTATATATCCTATGAAGGGTAACTGGGACTAGATGCCATCTCACTATGATTTTATAGTGGAGTTCCCAAAGGGATGTGGAGTGTAATAACTTTCTAGTAAACTTAAGTTCTCTGTACCAAGAGTCGGCGTCAACCGTGAAGTTGAGTTCGGTTTCCCAAGCTATAAACTGTGAAACTTTTTGTTGAGAGGAGGGATCCAATAATATCTCGTAATGGAACGATAAGGTTCCTTTGAGCTTGTGAAGTAGGGACCATCGCTGTTTCCATTTTGTGTCAGATCTAAGGCGCTCTCTAGGGAAACCCCATGATCTGATAATGGAAGAGAGTCGGAAGGCCTCAAACTTCAACGGGGTTGGGATCCGCAATTTACTACAAAATGGATGCGTGAGAGATACCTCCGGTATGACCATAGAGGTCAGCAGCACGGTCCGCTCCAAGGGAGGACCAGCTAGAGAAATGAGTATCAGGAAGGCAGAAAAGAGCACTAGCTATAGTTTGACATGGGGAGGGGTGGTAGGCAATGGAATCGAAGTGTCTCGTCTGATCCCAGAACTTAAGGGTATCCAGTATCACCGGGTGTGCAGTATCAAGGTTTTTCCAATAGTGAGAGGGAATCCAAGGGGGGTCAGATAACCCCATTCCCAAAGGGAGTAAAGACTGTTCAACTTCTCTCCATCGGGCTGAGTTATCAGTGCGACCCCAGTCGATCAGGTGGGTTAGGCGCACCGCTTGATAGTAGAGAATGATATTAGGCATTCCTAGGCCTCCTCTATCACTTGTTCTTTGAAGTGTTTGTCTCGACGTTCGGGGGTGCTTGCCCTTCCAGACATAACCAGTAATAAGACTCTGAAGCTTATTCAAAATTGAGCGAGGCAGATTCAGTGGGATAGTGCGAAATACAGGGAGTGCAGAATTATTAGGCAAATGAGTATTTTGACCACATGTCATATCACAGTAATTCCCAATCTCTATACTTCATGTTTTCCACGTTTCACTGTCCCTTTAAACATAATATCACATGACCGTTATGCCTTTATAAGCCCTCCTCTCTAATTCATCGATGCTTGGTAATTTGATTCACATGAGGAGTGAACACAACTTTCAAGAAGCTCTCTTCATTTTCGTCAAGTTGTTTTCTAACTTTATATCTGCAAAGTTCTCTTCAATCACAGGACAGCATACTTCATTCTGAAACGCTAACTGACATACAGCGTGTCTGCAGTAGTTCGGCGTCTGACGTCATCAGCACTCCGGGAGTCAGAGTCGCAGCTCCTCTCTGTTGCCGGATTCTACACTGCTTCTCAGGACAACTGAATTGCTAGCAAGCAAAGTCTTCACAAGTACACGCTGGTCATGAAGTGTTGGGTATCGTACTAAACATAAAGTTATTGCTGAAGTTACGCTAATTTCATATGTTCCTAAGACTGTATATACTAACAAATCAAGCTTATACATATATGCTACTAATGGAAAGTGTGCATGTTTAACATCCTCTGCATATATCCTGGTTATTTCTGCATACAATACACTGCCATAACAATTCTGCTGCATTCATAAATAGGTAGCATATGAACTTTACTAACCTGAACATTAAAGCATCGTACCTGAGTGATGAGCTACAATCTATTTAAAGAGATACTAACAGAGCTTCAATTACATAAAGTTATAATTTATTCTATATCCAAAGAGATTATCTATTGTTTAGCAAATGCTATTATATTACTTAGGAGAGTATTAGCACACTCACATTGTTGTGCATATCTCCAGCAACTAAAGATAGTTGTTATTTACTTTTGACCTAAACAGGTCACCCTCAGTCAATGAGCATAATAAGGTTCCTAGTTTATCAAGGTACCTAGGTTTGGTGTGAGACTGAGTGGAGTAGATACAACTGGGTTCATATTAAATTATATAATAAATCCTCACATATTACCAAGCCACCCTTAACCCACTTGTATCTATAATGGATGTTACTGAATTGTCCAACCGTGTTGGAACCCTTTCTCAAAATATGGATATAATGATCCAGGGTCTTAGGGACCTCCAAGTTGAAAATCAGGAATTACGAAAATATATTAGGGATCATGTACCTGCTCAAACTTTACCGTCACCTCTTGTTTCTCCTGAGCCACAAATATGTCCACCTGAGAGATTTTCTGGAGACAGAACTCAATTTAGAGACTTTAAAAATTCATGTACTTTATTATTTTCATTGAAACCAAGAACCTATCCTACCGAAAGGGTTAAAGTTCTAACGGTAATTTCTTATCTCACTGGTGAAGCCAAGGCATGGGCTAATGCATACTATGAGAAAGAAGATCCTATCTTAAACTCATTAGAATCATTTTTTAATGCCATGTCCTTACTATATGAAGATCACGACAAACAAGCTTCAGCAGAAAATTCTATCAGACATCTGCGACAAGGCAGTGATGTGCAGTCACTAGAGGCAGGTGAGGCAGTGCTTCACCTCTCATATGGGCAAAAATATATATTTTTTTATTGGCTTTAAAAAAAAATTGTATTTTTTTCCCCAGCATTTTTTTTTCTCACAGCTATATGTTGTGCAATGCAGAGGCACAAGCAGGTCTGCCCACCATTACACAACATGCTGCGCCAACTACTGGATGCAAGTGGTTAAGATCATTGCATTGCCCATTAACTGCTTATTTGAGGCAGTCCTATTTGGGCTGAACCAATCCAGCGAGAGGCATTAGTAAGTGGAACTTAGGGTTGGGGCTGGATGTTAAATCATGTAAAACAAAACAAAAACGGAAAAAAACAACTTTCATATATTTTGTTGCTGTCCTGTGAACCTGCTAGCTTTGCTAAAGTGAAAAAGAGAGTTCTGTTCTTCCCCTCTAAGTGCAGTGGAATGTGCCACTGTCACTTCCTGAATCCTTCCAGAGCAGGAGAGAGGCACAGAGAGCAGTGTTTCACCCACATCTTATTAAAGTAAGATTTTACTAAAAAGGGATTCTGTTAGTGAAAATGATAATTTAATGAATGTGGTTTAGTGTTTTTTTTACTCTTTTACAGCAAAGGATCGTTTTTGTATTTTGTTTACTCAAACATTACACCCACTAACTTAGCAGCTTGCCTCTGTACTAATGTATAGTCTTACTTTCTGAACTCTCAGTAGCTCTGCTGTTTTATTACTTTAAAATGCAGTGGTCCCTCTCCCCCCCCCCCTTGTGTGTGTGTGTGTGTCTCTCTCTCTCTATCTATCCATCTCTCTCCTTGTGTGTTGTTCTCCTCATGGTCTCTTTCTCTCTCTGTCTCTCTTCCTCCCCCTCTGACTCTCTCATCCCTTATGAAGTGAAAGAATCTATAAGCATAATTTACAGCATTAAAGGGCCACTAAACCCAAAATCTTTCTTTCATGATTCAGATAGAGAATAGAAATTTAAACAGCATTACAATTTACTTCCATTATTTATTTTGCTTCATTTTTTAAATATCCTTAGTTGAAGAAAAAGAAATGCACATGGTGAGCCAATCACACGAGGCTTCTATGTGCAGCAACCAATCAGCAGCTAGTGAGCATATCTAGATATGCTTTTCATCAAAGAATATCAAGAGAATACAACAAATTAGATAATATAAGTAAATTAGAAAGATGTTTAAAATTGCATTCTCTTTATAAATCATAAAAGAAAAAATGTGGGTGGCATGTCCCTTTAAAGTAAAAAGTATGTTTTAAACATATTTTAATGGGCATGGATTTCTAGATCTCATAATCAGAGCAAGCATTGTGTTATCTGGCAAAAGTTTCTGTTACAATCCTTTTAGACTAAAATCAGATGTTTACTAAGTTGACCAGTTTTCCAAGACACCATTTAAAGGGACATGAAACCCATATGAAACCCATATGCAAATTTAAATAACTTTCCAATTTACATCTAATATCTAATTTTCTTCATTCTTTTGATGTCCTTTGTTGAAAATCATATCTAAATATGCTCAGTAGCTGCTGATTGGTGGCTGCACATAGATACCTCATGTGATTGGCTCACCCATGTGCATTGCTATTTCTTCAACAAAGGATATCTAAAGAATGAAGGCGTATCCTAGCCACTGCCTCACCAGCCTCTGACGTCACTGCACGTCACTGCGACAAGGTAGACGCCCTGTAGAAGAATATATAACTGATTTCAAAAGATGGGCACCTGACACACAGTGGAATAACCCAGCATTGACAAATCAATTCCGTATTGGATTAGCGGATGCTATAAAAGATGAATTGGCACGTGTGGTTATTCCTAAGGACTTAGAAAATCTTATGACCTTGTCTATATCTATTGATCGTCGTTTGAGGGAAAGGAAGATTGAAAGAGGGTCATCAGAATTATCCACCAAGAAAGCCTATAGCTCTCATTCAGTTTCCACTGTCCGTTCAACAGATGAGCCTATGGAGATAGGTTTTGTCAAAGGTCCTCTTAAACCTGAAGAAAAGGCTAGACGAAGACAACTTAATCTTTGTTTATATTGTGCTGCTAAGGATCACGGAGTAAAGGAGTGTCCAATTCTGTTAAAATCAAAAAAGGGTAAGCAAGAGATAGCCCATTTAAATGAGACTGTTATAAAAAACTCATCTCACTTTACTCTTTCTGTTTGTCTACAGTGGGATCAACATCAACTTAAAGCCCAGGTGGTAATCGATTCAGGAGCAACTAATAATTTCATTCATTCATCCTTTGTTGAAAATCACAAGATTCCTATAATTAAAAAATTAATTGCATTACCTATTCGAGTTGTTGATGGTTCTTTTATCAATTCAGGTCCTGTTACCCATCATACTGATCCATTATCATTAACATTTTCATCAGGTCACTCTGAATTGTGTACCTTTGAGGTTATTCATTCCCCTTTGTACCCCATAATTCTAGGACTTTCATGGCTAAAGAAACATCAACCAAACATCTCATGGAATAGTGGTACTATTTCCTTCGACTCACCATATTGTAAAAAACACTGTACACAATCACAAACTATATTACAGGTTGATATCACAAATATACCAACAGAGTACTCAGATTTTTATGATGTTTTTGATAAGGTTGAGGCTCAATCTCTACCTCCCCACAGACCCTACGACTGTCCTATTGATTTAAAACCAAACAGTAAAATCCCTTATGGTCGTATATATCCACTCTCTGAACCAGAACTGCTTCATCTCAAAGGATATCTTGAGGAAAATCTAAAGAAAGGTTTTATTCGGCCTTCTACATCTTCAGCTGGTGCCGGGATCTTTTTCGTGAAGAATAAAGATGACAGTCTCAGGCCTATAATTGACTATAGACAACTGAACAAATGTACAATAAAAAATAGATATCCTTTACCTCTTATTCCAGAACTCATAGAGAGGTTACAGGGTGCTACCATTTTCACCAAACTGGATTTAAGAGGTGCATATAATTTAATTAGAATTCGCAAAGGTGATGAATGGTTAACTGCCTTTCGCACTAGGTATGGTCTCTATGAGTATTGTGTCATGCCTTTTGGTTTGTGCAATGCACCTGCAACTTTTCAGTTTTTCATTAATGATGTTTTCAAAGATTTACTTGACACATATATTGTCATTTATTTGGACGATATTCTCATTTATTCAAATTCCAAAGAGGATCACATACAACATGTCAGAACAATTCTTTCAAGATTAAGACAGAACAACTTATATGTTAAGGCAGAAAAATGTATATTCAATTCTGATACTATTTCTTTCCTGGGGTATCATATTTCACCAAAAGGAATATCCATGGAGGACAACAAAGTACAAGCTATCACTAACTGGCCTATTCCAAAAAATAAGAAAGAGCTCCAGAGATTCCTAGGATTCTCAAATTTTTATAGAAAATTTATTAAAGGTTTCTCTACTATCGCAAAACCTCTCACACTACTCACCCGAAAGAATAACAAATACCACTGGAACCAACAGGCAGATGATTCTTTTAACGCTCTCAAACATAGTTTCATTACCGCTCCAATTCTACAATTCCCAGATCCATCGAAACAATATACATTAGAAGTAGATGCATCCGAATTTGCAATAGGAGCCATTCTGTCTCAAAGAGATTCTTCTACCAACATGCTTCATCCTGTTGCATATTATTCTCGGGTTATGAATTCGGCCGAAATTAATTACCCAATTGGGGAAAAAGAACTTCTAGCCATCAAGGCTGCATTAGAATTTTGGAGACATCTATTAGAAGGCGCAAGATTTCCAATCATCATATTTACAGATCATCGTAATCTACAATATCTAAAAACTAACAAAAGTCTTTCTTCCAGACAAGTCAGATGGAGTTTATTCTTTACTAGATTTGATTTTATAATCACTTATCGTCCAGGAGTAAGAAATACAAAGGCAGATGCTCTATCTAGATATTCAACTCCATTAACTGAGAGTTCTGAACTAAACTCAATAATACCACCAGAAAAATTCATTGGCCTCTTAGTGGGGAAAACATCTATTCTCAAAGAACAACAACAGAATGATCCATTGATCAATGATTCTAGGATTCATAAAGGTAATGATGGATTTTTTTACCATGGTCATGCACTGTATGTTCCAGAATCTCTTAGGAATGACATTTTAGCTATGGCACATGATATTCCACTTTCAGGACATCCTGGTTTCAAGAAAACTCTTCATTTAATTCAAAGGGATTTCTGGTGGCCGCATATGATTCAGTCTGTAAAACAGTACATACAAGGGTGTGCTGTATGTACCAAATGTAAATCTCAAAGAATTCACCCTTATGGTTTACTTCTATCTCTTCCAATCGCTGACAGACCTTGGCAAGATATTGCCCTAGACTTCATTGTCGATCTACCTCCCTCTTCTAACAACACAGTCATCCTGGTTGTTGTGGATCTCTTTTCAAAAATGGCACATTTTATACCTATTCACACTTTGCCAACAGCTTCAGAAACAGCAGATTTGTTCATCAAACATATTGTCAGATTGCATGGGTTACCTAAGTCTATTACGACTGACAGGGGTACACAATTTACCTCTCGATTTTGGACACAACTCTGTTCTAGTTTGCATATTGATCGCCGTTTGAGTTCAGCTTACCATCCTCAAACAAACGGTCAGACTGAAAGGACTAATCAGAGTTTAGAGCAATATCTAAGATGCTACTGTACATTTCAGCAAGACAACTGGTCTTTTCTTCTACCTACTGCTGAATTCTCATATAATAACACCATTAATTCATCTACCAATACAACTCCATTTTTCATTAACTATGGGTTTCATCCCTCTTATCATCTTCTTCAAAGATCAGAAAGTTCTTGTCCCTTGGTAAATGACACTGTGAATACAATTGCTGAAGGATTCATTCAACTAAAACAGATTTTACTACAATCTCAAGAAAGGCAAAAACGTTATTATGACTTAAGGAGAACGAAACCTCCTGAGTATAAGGTGGGAGATCTAGTTTGGTTGTCTTCTAAACACTTGAAGCTTCACATTCCCAGTAAAAAGCTTGGTTCTCTGTTTATTGGTCCTTACAAAATTATTAGGATTGTTAATGCTAATGCTGTCACTTTACAACTACCAAGTTCTTTTAAGATACATCCAACATTTCATGTATCCCTTTTGAAGCCTTATGTTCCAGTCAGAGATCAAGTCTTGACAACTCAAGTTCCGACACTCATTGAGGATGAAGTATCATATGAAGTTGATTCCATTTTGGATTCTAGATTCTATAAGAATTCTCTACAGTATTTAGTTCGGTGGAAAAATTATTCATCAGAAGAGGATTCTTGGGAACCATCCACTAACTTATCAGCCCCTAGATTGGTATCTCTGTTTCATCGCAGACATCCAGACCGTCCCAAACCCTGATCTGCGGAGCAGATCGTTAAGGGGGGTGTCCTGTCATATCACAGTAATTCCCAATCTCTATACTTCATGTTTTCCACGTTTCACTGTCCCTTTAAACATAATATCACATGACCGTTATGCCTTTATAAGCCCTCCTCTCTAATTCATCGATGCTTGGTAATTTGATTCACATGAGGAGTGAACACAACTTTCAAGAAGCTCTCTTCATTTTCGTCAAGTTTGTTTTCTAACTTTATATCTGCAAAGTTCTCTTCAATCACAGGACAGCATACTTCATTCTGAAACGCTAACTGACATACAGCGTTTCTGCAGTAGTTCGGCGTCTGACGTCATCAGCACTCCGGGAGTCAGAGTCGCAGCTCCTCTCTGTTGCCGGATTCTACACTGCTTCTCAGGACAACTGAATTGCTAGCAAGCAAAGTCTTCACAAGTACACGCTGGTCATGAAGTGTTGGGTATCGTACTAAACATAAAGTTATTGCTGAAGTTACGCTAATTTCATATGTTCCTAAGACTGTATATACTAACAAATCAAGCTTATACATATACGCTACTAATGGAAAGTGTGCATGTTTAACATCCTCTGCATATATCCTGGTTATTTCTGCATACAATACACTGCCATAACAATTCTGCTGCATTCATAAATAGGTAGCATATGAACTTTACTAACCTGAACATTAAAGCATCGTACCTGAGTGATGAGCTACAATCTATTTAAAGAGATACTAACAGAGCTTCAATTACATAAAGTTATAATTTATTCTATATCCAAAGAGATTATCTATTGTTTAGCAAATGCTATTATATTACTTAGGAGAGTATTAGCACACTCACATTGTTGTGCATATCTCCAGCAACTAAAGATAGTTGTTATTTACTTTTGACCTAAACAGGTCACCCTCAGTCAATGAGCATAATAAGGTTCCTAGTTTATCAAGGTACCTAGGTTTGGTGTGAGACTGAGTGGAGTAGATACAACTGGGTTCATATTAAATTATATAATAAATCCTCACACCACATCATCCTCTTTATGCATGTTGTCTTACTCCAAGCTGTATAGGCTCGAAAGCCTACTACTAATTAAGCATATTAGGTGATGTGCATCTCTGTAATGAGAAGGGGTGTGGTCTAATGACATCAACACCCTATATCAAGTGTGCATAATTATTAGGCAACTTCCTTTCCTTTGGCAAAATGGGTCAAAAGAAGGACTTGACAGGCTCAGAAAAGTAAAAAATAGTGAGATATCTTGCAGAGGGATGCAGCACTCTTAAAATTGCAAAGCTTCTGAAGCGTGATCATCGAACAATCAAGCGTTTCATTCAAAATAATCAACAGGGTCGCAAGAAGCGTGTGGAAAAACCAAGGCGCAAAATAACTGCCCATGAACTGAGAAAAGTCAAGCGTGCAGCTGCCAAGATGCCACTTGCCACCAGTTTGGCCATATTTCAGAGCTGCAACATCACTGGAGTGCCCAAAAGCACAAGGTGTGCAATACTCAGAGACATGGCCAAGGTAAGAAAGGCTGAAAGACGACCACCACTGAACAAGACACACAAGCTGAAACGTCAAGACTGGGCCAAGAAATATCTCAAGACTGATGATTCTAGTAATTTTTTCCAATCAGGGAGTCTCTCTGTGAAATTCCTAAGAATGACAGTGGAAACATTTGGGGAGAGGTGAATACCTAGAATTTTTAAGGAGTGGGGTGACCATTGGATCCGATATCTTTCACGCAGAAGGAGAAGATCTCGGGGTGTGACATTGACATGTAATGCTTTGGTTTTGGCAAAATTTAATTTATAGTAGCTTAGGGCCTTAAATTTAGAAATGATTCTGAAGACGGGAGGGAGTGACTTAAGAGGACTAGTCAGCAGGAGAGTTACATCATCCGCATATAGGGAGATGGTATGCTGGTGTGGGCCAATGGTAACGCCGGAAATATCTGGGGCTGTCCTCATGGCTTGGGATAATGGCTCTATGGAGAAAGCAAACAAGAGCGGGGAAAGGGGACAACCTTGTCTCGTCCCATTGGTTATATCGAAGCTCTTGGATTGAAACCCTATTCCCTTGACCCTAGCGGATGGACTGGAGTATAGAGCCTGAATAGCAACAATGAATTTTTCAGGGATCCCAAAAATACGCAGGGTTTCTCATAAGTACTCCCACCTCACCCTATCAAAAGCTTTCTCAGTGTCCAATGATAGGGCTAATGTGGGGGTATCTCCCTTTGCGCTCTCCATTAGTATGTCTAGGACGTGCCTTGTGGCATCCGGACCTTCTCTCCGAGGAATAAATCCCACTTGATCTGGGTTTATCAGAGTGGGGGTTATTTGGGCAAGTCGATTTGCTATTATCTTTGCGTAAAGTTTGGTGTCTATATTAAGCAAAGAAATAGGGCAATAGCTCCCACAGTCCTGAGGGTCCTTGCCAGCTTTTAGTATAGTGGTGATGGAGGCTTCAAGAAATTCCCTTCGGAAACTGCCTTTGATAAACACTTCGTTAAAGACCTTACAGAGAATTGGGGAAATTTGAAGGGAATAGGATTTATAGAATCGACTTGTGAATCCATCTGGACCCGGAGATTTCCCGATTTTAAGGTCTTTAATGGCTAAGGTGACTTCTTCGAGAGAGATGGGTGATGTCAGAGTCAGTGTTTCGTTTTGGTCCAATCGAGGGAGATCTAGGGAGGAGAGGTATCTACGAATGCTAATAGGATCAAGAGTTTTCGTAGGGTCTGAAGAGCCCAAATTGTACAACTGATAGTAAAAATGTTTAAAAGCTTCCCCTATATCTGTTGGAGACGTCACGTGGCCACGTGAGGTTTTTATGGAAGTAATTTTGGCTTGTGCCGTCTGATTTCTTAGTTTTCTGGCTAATAAAGTAGAGACCTTATTGTTATTATGATAGTAGACTTGTTTAAGTCTGTCTAACATGCGCTGGGATTCGCCAACTTCCAAATCCTTGATCTGTTTAGTGATCTCCGACAGTTGAGCATTAGTTGTAGCGGAATAAGAGTTAGAAAGCTCAGGTTTCAAGGTCCTGAGTCGACAGTTAAGGGACGCAAGCGAGGTTCCTCGCCTTTCTAATCTGGGTAAACTTGTCAATATAGAATCCTCTGAGGTATGTCTTAAGTGTGGCCCACAACACCTCTTCCGAAATAAGGGGAGTGCGATTAGTACTCAGGAAAGTGGCAAGCGTGGATAAAGTCTCCGCCCTAATTTCAGGGGTAGTAACCAGAAAATCCTTAAGGCGCCATGACATGCCTACCCCATGTAGGGGAGGGTTGCCTAGTTCGATTGTCAAGGAGTCGTGGTCTGACCAAGAGATTGCCGATATCGTCGTGTCCGAGATCATATCTAAGAGACGTGAGCTTGAGAAGAAGAAATCAATCCGTGTATGGGACTTGTGAGGAGCTGAATAGAAAGTGTTTACTCGTCTATTTGGATGTACCGCTCTCCAAACATCATAAAGATCATACTGTTTGACTAGGTTTTGGAAGGCGGAAGATAGCGGGCGCAATATCCTCTCCAATGTGGAGATCGGGGGACCTGTTCTATCTACTAATGGATTCCAGATAAGATTGAGATCTCCTCCTAATATCAGTTCTCCTTGGGTCACGGCTGCCACCGACTCTAGCAGTGATCTAAGAAATCGAATTTGCCATGAGTTAGGTGCATATACGTTTACTAGTGTAAATAGTCTGTGGTTGAGTTTACAAATTAAAATAATAAAGCGTGCCTGGGGATCTTTTTCTATATAAATCGCTTCATATAGGGTAGAGGAGCCGATTAGAATGGCGACCCCTCTAGCTTTGGAATGGAAAGATGATGTAACTACTGTGGGAAATTTTCTGTATGTGTATGAGGAATCTTTGTTGATTAGCCAATGTGTCTCCTGAATAAAAGCCACATCAGTCTTATTGCGTGATAGCATGTTAAGCAATAAACTACGTTTGGTCGGGGAGTTAAGTCCTTGAGTATTAAGGGTTAAAAATTTCAATTCTGACATTATGGAAACAAAACTATATGTCTCCGGTTCCTAATTTGTGTAACTATGAGAGCGTTATGGTTAGAGAAGAGTCACTGGTTTAACTGTGAAGAGCCCACTTATAGGAGTGAGGGGAGAGGGAAGCAGCGGACAAAAGCCGCTCGAATTGGGGGATAAAGGGTGATAGGAGGGGGGAGCAATGGGGGGTTGGAGTTGCTTAGATAATGGACTTTTAATTGGGGTGTTTCGTGGTGTAGAAGTAGAGATGCAGACCTTAAAGTGGGAGAAAGGATATAAGAGAGGGGAGAAGTAACAAGGTGTCCACAAGATGGACTAGTACTAAAAGGGAGGAGGGTAAGGATATTTACTGTGATGTATTATCTGTGGTAACTATTATCACCGGGATTTCAGAGGGATGGGGTCCTACCGTGACCAATGTGAGCGGGTCTAAGTGCAAGAGGGAGGGGACAATGTTAGTATATTATGGAGAACTAAGGGAGGGGGGGTGCCTGATTAGGATTCTGCTTCACTTAACGGGTTAAGATCAGTAGGGAGGAAAGTAAATTAGGAAAGTAACTTAGGGACGGTAATACACATGAGGGGGTAATAACTATTGAAGGAGGTAAATCTGTTCAAGACTAACAGAGTAGAATAAAATCAACATGCATAACATTTCAAACATTTTAACCATATCAAATACAGCGTGTCAAACAGGGTAAAAAGTCAGCTGTACAGTAGAATTATATGAGAGACCTCGGCAAAGATTGACAACATTACTGAACTATGTAGAAATAAGCTGCTAGGATAACATCAGTATCATATAGAGATCATGACAGCAGTTTTTGTCTGTAACAGTCTAGTAGGTACGTAAATAATACTTGAGAAGTGGTGTTCACTATGTGAGAGATAGAAAGAGCTTTGGCTTACTAAAGGTCCAGCGTTTATCTTACATTGAGTATACGTGGTTATAAGTATGATGGACAGTTTATGGGAACCTGAGGACTAGATATAAATACCAATTATTTTCCAGGAGGTCCGGTATCATTGATTAAAAGTTGTTGACTATGATGGATGTTAAGCTAAGTCAAGCCGTCAAACAAAGACTAGGGTAGATCCTGCCATGTAGGTATGTGTCTCACTATATTAAAAGGGCGACTTAATATTTTAAGGTCTAAAGTAAGGTGTCCAGAACTAGTAAGTTGTCAGAGCTAAGAGATGTATCGCATGGAGTGTACTTAGGATAGGTTCCCAAGTGTAGGGTCGGCTATAGTTATTAAAAAGCAGTCAATCTATGGGTGGGTCTGGAAATGTGTTAGGGGATATCCCTAAGTATAGGAGCATGAGTTGATTGGGTCTATTGTGAATAACCTAAGGTGGTCCGATATAACAATACAGCATAAACTACAAAATAATGAGCATAAAAAAAAACAAAAAACACATGAACAGGTGGAAAAATCCAAACATTAACAGATATGATTTACATTTACATTACCCTTCAAGCTTCTTCTAGACACTGTTGTTTGAGAGTCCCAGAAGGATAAACAGTGTCATTCGGGGGGGGGGGGACTTCAGTGGAAGGGGGAAATGGGTAAAAGTGGTAGATAAATATAAAGAACCAAAATGGACAAAAGGGGGGCAGTACGATATGAGAAGACCCGTAAGGATTCAGCAAGGTGTATCACAGTACATTGGAAATCAAGAGCCCCTCTTCACATCTGGGGCAGTTTTGGGGGTGATGATGATGGGGGTCTTTCCCTAGAAGATTGAAAACTGAAAGCTTGGCGTTGAGGCTGCCAGGAGACTGCTGCGGTGTTGAGCTTCCTGGAAGTGTCCTGGGGAGCCTGAGGAATATTGTCAGCTGTGAGGAGTTTCAGAGATTGTTGAATTTGGAAACCTTGTTCAAGAGTAGTAACGGTGTATGAAGTGTCGTTGTATTGAAAAAATATACGGACAGGGAAGCCCCATCGGTATTTGATGTTGTTATTGCGGAGGCATTGAGTGACTTGGTGAAAGAGTCTTCTGCCAGACAGGGTGTGGGCAGAAAGGTCTGGGAAAACCTGTATGTCCTTAAATGGCTCCTTCAAAGTCTTCTTCTGAAATGAGGTCCTGATGATTCTTTCTTTGAATGTGAAGTAATGTAACCGCACAATTACATCTCTGGGAGACCCCATGGGTGCATTCCTAAGAACTCTGTGGGCTCTGTCAATTAGACTTTCCTGAGGGGTAGTAGGACCCAGTAGCTCTGTGAAGAAGGATTGCAAATGGGTAGGTAATTCCGTTGGGGTGACTTCCTCAGGAATGCCTCGTATTCTGAGGTTATTCCGACGTGACCTGTCTTCCTGATCTTCCAGTTTGTTCTCCAGACCTGATATCATTTCAGCTAGAGATTGGGTATAACTTAGAAGGTTGGAGTGGTCGACATGTAGATCTTCTTGCTTTTTTTCTAGAGAATCTGTTCTCTCTCTCAGAAGGGAGATATCTCTCTTCAATTCGGAAACAGAGGCTTTAAGTTCTTGCTTTAGTGAAGTATAGTGGGAGTCAATTTTGTTCGAGAGATCTTTAATGGAGTCGAGAATGGTGGAAGAAGAATGGGTGAGTCTTTCTGTAGAAAGGGAGAGGGATCGAGAAGATTCCTTGGGAAAGGTGGTAGAGTCTCTAGAATCGTCGTCAGAGAGGTCCTGGTCGGAAGTGTTCTTGTATGAGAAATGATCTGAAAGTGTCCGTTTCGGAATATCTCCGTGCTTCTGTTTTTTTCTTTGTGAGTGAGGCATTTTACTCATGATAGACCCTATAGACAAGGGACTCACTTGGGGAGATTCTATTGACGCTTGCAGCGGTGGAACGTGGAGCAGAGATAGTATATCAGGCACCCCCCAGGTGGCGGTGCCTAGCCCAGCATGAGATAGTGAGCTGCTGGTTAGAAAAAAACAAGTATGTAAGCCAGTGGTGGTCTCTCACTGAAACTGGTTTATGTCTTCTCTGGATTCACTTAGATCTTGATTGAAGAGGTGGTGTGGGAGGCTTGAATGCTGAGTGACTCTCTCCCCAGGGGATTGCTCTCTGCCGAGCGAGTAAGGAAAAGGGGAGTATGGGGTATGACCTGTGGGCACAGTGGGCAAACAGGAAAGGGGGGGGAGAGAGGTCAGATGAGGACAATGACAGACAGATTCACACTATGAAGCAAGGGGATACCCCAGCTAAGGTGTTGATGAGGTATAGCTGCTGACAAGAGTAATAATACCAATGGGGGGCTAGTGGGAAGTTGGAGGTATCCACAAGTAACAGATCAGTTAATCCTCAAACTCTATAGATGCTGCAGTATTCATATAAATGGAGGAAACAGCAAGTATGCTTCAATAGACGTTGTGAGTCCTCAAGAAAGAGCAACCTTATATATGAGGAAATAAAATAATTCTCCCTCAATGTAATGCTGAGAGGTATTGAAGAAGTCAAAATCTGTGTAGGTGCTGCCACAGCTTCAAATATGATGTACCCTGTCTCTTGTCTGCAGGCACAGTGTACTGATGTTAGTAACTTATGAAGAGTAGTCAAAATTGAAGTGAAACACAGTGAGATGGTGCTGTGTATAATAGTATGCAAAGTCTCACAATGATTGGATTATGGAGCAATGCAATTTCAACTGCCTCTGCGACAGAGTTTATAAGGGACCTGTAACCACTGTATGTTCAATTTAGGGTGAATATAGTGTCCCAAGTATTGTTTGTACCATATATGATATAAGTGGATCCCACGTGGGGGCAGCTTACCCTTAAAATCTGGACCGCGATGTTTTTCACAGGTCTCTCTGTCTGATGTACTGAAGAGGGAGATCCGGCAGCTAGAGGAAGTGTCGGCCGTATTTGTGACACGCCGTGTGTCGGATATAGTGGGTGGGAGGAGTCAGGCCGTTACACTGTGTCCGGTAATGATAGTGCACCTGGCAGGGGAGCGGTAGAGAGGAAACTGGCCTCCGGTGAGTTCAAACAGCTGCGGTTGCTGAAAGGCTGCGTGGAGTCAGCTGCTGGAACCGGGGGGTGTAAGTACCGTCCGGGAAGTAGGTAAATCAGCTGGAGTCTAAGGGTGGTGAGACTGGAGAGCTGGAATCAGTTTGGGCTCCTAGGAGGGACAAGTCCAGAAGTTGAGTAACGGGAGCGCCACAGGAGAGTGTGACGCAGTGAAAAAAATTTCCTAAGTTAGTCAGAGAAAGTATAAGATTAGGGTGAAATCCAATCTTAAGAGTTGTAGAGAAGTAGTCCCCATGGGTTAGAGAAATAAGGTATAGTAAATAAAATGGTTGTAAAAGGTTTTAAATGGTGTGAAAAAAGGAAATAAACAGCGTTGGTCTGCAAAGCTCTTCTTTGTTGCGACCACTTGCTATGATGACAAACTCCGCCCATAAATGATCATTTTGAGTGTTAAATACTCATTGTAGGTTTAAAATACAGAACCAAATAAATTAATATAACCTTAACTGATAAAAGAAACAGAGGTTATATAGATTTAGCTGCAATAGTCACTCTTCCATGTTTAATCAAGCATTCTTAGTGATTGGTGACTGTAAAGGGATAGGAATTCAAAATTAATCTTACATGATTCAGATAGAGCATGTCATTTTAAGACACTTTTAAATTCACTTCTGTTTTTAAATGTGCTTTGTTCTCTTGGTACGCCTAGTTGAAAAAGAATATACACATATCCTACACTAGAGGCAGCTGCTGCTAATTGGTGCCTCCACACATGTCTCTTGAGATTGGCTGACTAGATGTGTTCAACAAGCTGCCAGCAGTGCAATGCTAAAAAAGAAGAACACAGAGGCACCCAATGGCCTAATACCACAAAACCAAGGTAGAGATAGGATTGTAAGAAATATACTCACAAAAAACCTGCACCTTAGGGTGCAGGGAAGAAGACTTGAACCTCACAGTTGCCCAGCAAACTGAATAAATGCAGCTGGATATCCAGGAATGATTTTTCGCCTGTGAAATATACCATTTTAGATTAAGGGGCATATGTATCAATGTGCAAGCGGAGATGATACAAAGTAGCGTATCATGTCCGCTGCAACATCGCCTACCATCGATAAATGACGACAGCATATGCTGTCGGCATTAATCATTGCACCAGCAGTTCTTGTGAACTGCTGGTGCAAATACGCACCCCCTGCAGATTCACGGCCAATCGACCGCAGCAGGGGGGTGTCAATCAACCTGATCGTATTCGATCGGGTTTGATTTCTGTCTACAGCCTCAGAGCAGGCAGGCAAGTCATAACTGCTGTTTCCAGCGAGCCTGAATGAGCTTGATAAATATGCCTCAGAGTATTTTGGATTTTTCTATAATTTCAATATTTTAAATAGCCAGAAAAGACTAATACATATCTTTTTTTAATATTTCAATATTATTCAGTTCTGATGTTTTTATTTGTTTTTATTGTATTGTGTCTTATAAAGAAATGTTGGGTGGGCCAGGAAAATCTCTGCACAGCAAATTGATTTCACAGATTCTGTTGCCTGATAGTGCTGCAGGTTAATATACAAACTTTTGAACAAGAAAACATACTTTGATGCAAGAACTCTGGAAATCTAATATCATTTGGGATTGAAAGATTCTACTTTAAAAAAAGAGAAATACAAATAAATTATTTACAATAAATCTTAATGTCATTCTATATTAGAAAACAGAAGTGCAATAATCATTAGCAGTAGTATTATATTCACTACATATAATGTTAATGACTAGTAGAATACATTTTTTTTTTCTTTCATGGATCAGATAGAGAATACAATCTTAAAGGGACACTGAACCCAAATTTTTTCTTTCATGATTGAGAGAGAGCATGCAATTTTATCCAACTTTCTAATTTACTCCTATTATCAATTATTCTTCGTTCTCTTAGTATCCTTATTTGAAAAAGCAGGAATGTAAGCTAACGAGCTGGCCTATCTTTGGTTCAGCACCTGGGTAGTGCTTGCTGATTGGTGGCTAAATGCAGACACCAACCAGCAAGCGCTATACACCGTGCTGAACCAAAAATGGGCCGGCTCCTATGCTTACATCCCTGCTTTTTCAAATAAAGATACCAAGCGAATGAAGAAAAATAGTCATAATAAATGATAATAAGAGTAAATTAGATTGATTTAAATTGCCTGCTCTGTCTCAGAAAGAAAAGGCAATGCATATGGTTGAGCCAATAACATGAGGCATATATGATGCCATCAATCAGCAGCTCCTGAGCCTACCTAGATATGCTTTTCAATAAAGGATACAAAGAGAATGAATCAAAGTTAGATAATAGATGTAAATTGGAAAGTTGTTTAAAACTGCATGCTCTGTCGGAGTTATGTCCCTTTAAGTGGCCCTACTCAATAAGAGGGAAGAGAGGGCATGTTGTAAATATGAGAAACGTGCCAATTCTTTTTATGAGAATGGTAAATGTATCATAGTAACATTGTAGACTAATAGCTCCATGTACGAAGCAGCGTAAGCTGCTCCGGAGCACTTGCGGGGCAGGTTCGCACATGCAAGCCTGCTTCCTGCAATATCAGAAGCAGTGTTCATTAAACCGCTGCTTCTTACACTCTTCGCCACCTCTGAAGTGGCGAAGAGAAATCACGAGAGCTTGGTGATTGACAGTGCCTTCTCTAGCGAGATTGGTCGCAGGCGTGACGGGCGGGCATTACGCACTCATCTGCATTTGTGTAATGATGCATATGGGCCAGCAGATGAACATATTTGCTGCCCGTATGCAGCGAAGTTGAGAAGCTTGTCCGCACGCCATTTAATACATGGGGCCTATGCCAAAAGAAGACAAAGGTCCACCAAGTTCAAATTTTCCAAATCAATTGTGATGCCCAGGCATTTTAATAAAATATCTCAATAATTGACAGTAATAAATGATGGACTTGCCTTATTTGCACTAGCCCGTCATAACTATATATGTATGTGTGCTCCTATTTTAAAACTGTATCCAATGTTACCGCCTCTCCCTAGTTTCCTCAGTATTAAATTGACTGCAGTGAAAAAATTGTTCTTTGTTTAAAGGTCAAATCTCCTTTTCACTCACCTTACATGGTAACAGCTTTACATTCAGTTTCCCTAAAGGGATATGAACCATCATTTTTTTCTTCACTATTCAGAGCATACATTTTTAAATAGCTTTCTAATTTACTTCTATTATTCATTTTGCTTTATTCTCTTGGTACCCTTTGTTAAAGGAGCAGCAATGCACTACTAGGAACTAGCTGAAACGATCGCTAAGTCAATGACAAGAGGCATATATTCGCAGCCATCAATCAGCAGCTAGCACCCAGCTCCTGAGCTTACCCAGGTATGCTTTTGAACAAAGGATACCAAGTGAACAAAGCAAATTAGATAAAAGAAGTAAATTGGACAGTTGTTTAAGATTGCTCTATCTGAATCATGCAGGAACATTTTTGGTTTCCTGGACCTTTAACATGACATATCTTACCCCCATTAACTGTTTGTTCAAAGACGTCTTTTCTAGAGGAAAAAGACCTAATAAAATAGTCCTCTCCCTATTCCTTCAAGTAGTATTTTCTTCAAATGAAAGCATCTAGCAAACAATTAAGTAGTAGAATAGTTTATTTAATTTGCTGTTTACCTGGTCATATGCAGTTCATTAGTCTCATCAAAGCACAGATGTGTCAAGGGATAACTTAAAGGGATACTAAACCCCAATTGTTTTCTTTAATAAGGTCAGATAGAGCATGCAATTTTAAGCAACTTTCTATATTAATCCTATTGTCAATTTTTCTTTTGTTTTCTTGCTATCTTTATTTAAAAAATAATTTAAAGCTTAAGAGTCGGCCTATTTTAGGTTTTAGGCACCCTGGTTAACGTTTGCTATTGGTGGCTACATTTAACCACCAGTAAGCAAGCGTAGCTCAGGTTCTGACCCAAATATGGGCCGGGCTCCAAAGCGTTACGATTCTGTTTTTTAAAATATAAGCTACGCAATAAACAAAGAAAAATTGATAATAGAAATGAATTACAAAGTTGCCTAAAATTTGCATGCTCTGACTTAATTTATAGAATTTTTTTTTGTTTTAGTATCTCTTTAAAGGGGTAGAAAGGTCAAAGTTGAAATGTGCAAGGACCAACGTATTACTGTTTTTCAGTGGCATACACAAAATATGCTGTAAGTGCCCCACGCACTAGCAATCAAACATAGCACCTTCTCAGTGAGTCAGCGGTGCAACGGTGGCTTGTTTGACACAAATTAAGTCTTGACTGATGCAATTCACGCAACCCAGCTCTCTGAACAGGGCAATTGGGGTTTGTCTTTTATTAGAAAACATTTTTGCTAATGGAAGAATGTTACAAAAATGCTTTCATTTGAAAATGAAATGCACCCATGCACATTTCTGTTCCTTTAAGCCTGCCAGAGAGCAGCTTTAGATGCCTTGATATAAAAAAAATAATGCTTGCCTGCAATGTATATTGACAAGAAATAAATACATACCATAACATACAATAATTTAAAAAGGTAAACATAACCTTTATATGTGCACAAGTAAATGCACCTCTATTAGACTAGCAACATCCCAGCCATTATAAGATCCTACCAGAGTGCAGGTAATGTCTGAGCGGGTATGTATAGGGATCTATGCTATCCTAAAAACATGGAGTTGTAGATATATGGCCAACATAGCAAACAGTCAGAATGGCTGGAATCACTTAGGGCTAGATTACAAGTGGAGCGCTAGTTTATTGCGGTCCCGTAAACAGGCAAATTTGCCTGTTTACGGATGAATGATAAATAACCAGCCATTAGCGGTAGCAATTATTAGAGCTCTGAAAAATTAACCAGAGACCAGATCTCTGGTTAATTTTTAAAATGTGCCCCAAAATTAAGTATAGTATGGGTTCTGAAAATAAAAAAAAATATTAGCATTTTTATTTAAAAACAAAAATAAAATTGCATTTAAGCTGGGTTTGGGTGTTAGAAAAATAAAAACTGCACTTAAAAGTGCCTTAACATTGCGGTCTATAGGGACTGTGTGTTCCCTGCAAATATAAATGTACATGCTTATATACATATATATTTATGTGTTAATGTGTGTATATACACATATCAACACATAAATATATATGTATATATTCATATACATACCGTATATATTTAAAATCTGCTGTTTATCGCTGCACACCTTACCCCCTTCAGTGTGCTAGATTCTGTGTCATGTATGACAGCATCAGAAAGAGCCTCCTATTGGAACCTATGGAAGCGTGCTCTTGTGGAGCGCAAAGCTTCCATGCAAAGCGAGGGTTGCATTCGCAATGCGCTTTACCTTGTGAATACCAGCGTGCGCTGGTATTACTGAGTGGAGAGAAAATATCGCTCTTGTGAAAGCAAAATTTTGCACTCCACTCGTAATCTATCCCTTAATATATTAAGTAGAACGTTTTTCAAGGACTGACATTTATAGTGGATCATAAATAGTAAATATCCAGTTGCTCAAAGTCCCATTTAAATACAATGTTTGCAACATCATTATTCCCTGACATATACAATAAGAGAGGCCTCACATTTAGAAATCTGCGGAAGTGAGGTCTTCCTTATTGCTTATGTGAGCTGAATTCCCCTTTCTTTTCTGAGAAGGGCTGAGAAGGGTGTATTATCTCCCCTCTCACACTACCTTTTTTATCTTGTTAATTTAGGGTCTCTGCTAAATTGATTAGTAGGTTATATACTGATAGCAGCTGTATAATAAAAGTTCAATTTAATAAACCAAGGTCAAAATATGGCCCCAGGTGTAAATAGAGGAATCAATCAATAGCAAGTAAAAGTCCAGTTTATTAGTAAAAATGAAAACATAGTTCAGTAAAAAACTCATTGATCTCCATCTTGTCATCTGAAGTATTCCACGTTGTGCTTTCTTTAAAGTTCTGAAATCCTTTGGTTTTTGGTCCTTTGTGTTCGCTGGATAACCAGTGAAAATCGAATTATTATACATTATTAAATAATGCATTGCTTTTATCACATGCAAAATCATAGTTGTAGTCAACCTTTTGACAATATTGATGATTATGCAGGTCAACATTTACACATTTGTACAACCTCTACAAAAAAAATACATATAACAAAATTAAAGTAATTTAAGTTGTCTTTACTTGTAACAGATGTCAAAATCACAGCAGATTAGATAAAATCATACTTGAATTAAGCCACATAATATGATAATTAAGAAAAGCCTATTCATGTTGAATAATACACAATCCTGTTTTGAAGTTCAATAATGTAGGTTCCGGCATTGTAAAATACACTGCCGTGAATGAAGGTGCATTCCCCCCAAAAAACCAGTAATCAATGTAGACAGTTTCATTACTGTTAAAATCCAGTATAGATGATATCATGTCTATGTGATAGAATCTTTTAGTCTTCTTGGTGGTCACGATCACACCAAACCAGAAAGAGTGTTTTAATGCTTAATACATGTAACAATTGTTAAAAACAATACTTATAAATTATTAAAGTGAAAATATAGTTATTGAGCAATCGTGTTCAGTATGCCCATCATGCCCACATACAATTGGCATTCAAATAGTTAAGCAGTGATGAGGATGAAAAAGGTTTGCAATAGGTTAATCTCACAGATGTTAAATGAGCATTTAGTTTCCCACATTGAACAATGGGGTTAATGCAAGAGCACTTTACTGTAAACCTTCGAGGTGTGAAAGGGTTATTGTATATGTCAACCTTCAGGTGACTTCTCCGTTCCACTCCCTGAGATCAAGTACTTAACACACGAAAAGGCATTTTTCTGAAACTTTTCTGTTGTTAAGGACATTTCTTAGCTGCAGGCTTTTAACACACGGATTAATTTTACATTGTGATCACAAAACAAGCTGACTAAATCAGCCGATAGCAAAAAGCCATGTTAGGAGCAAATCACAGATAGATTGTGTAGCTATGCATCTCTTTTGATTTGCTAAGTAGCTGTTTTCAGACTAGTAATGCATTGCCAGTCTGTTGATTAATTTAACCAACAGTTTGACCTTTATTGGATTGTTAAACACATAGGTATAGATAAGCTGGAGTATAAGAAGATAACCCTCTTCTGCATTAGAGCTTTTTGTTATTGCAGTTGTATGTCCCTTTATGGCCTTCAAAGAATCCCATGCCCAGGTTAAATGAATGTCAAGTGATCTAATTCAAATGTTTGCATTGACCAGCACATGCATTTACCTGTATCAGATGCAAGTGGTGTACGTGGTCTTTTGGCATAGGTTGAACTCGGGTCATGTGGAAAAGACAATTTATCCTAATACTTGTAATAAAATTTTATAGAAAGTATTTTTACAACTTCAATCATACTGTAAAAATACAACTAATCAAATCAGAAATGAACTGCTGTGGGTTCTAATATTTGTTTTTAGGTTTCTTTTAAATTATAGGGACAGTCTATCCCCAGAATTGTTACTTGTTTAAGTAGATAGACAATCCCTATTATTACCCATTCCAAAGTTTTTGCCATAACCAATACGGTTATATTAATATACTTTTTACCTCTGTGATTAACCTCTTTCTAAGCCCTCTGCAGACTTATTTCAGATCCTTTGTCCGACTTGCGTTTTAGCAAATCAGGGCTGACTCCTAAGTAAATCAAAAAGTGTAAGGCAGGTGTGTCCAAACTTTGCTCTCCAGAGGTTTTGGAACTACATTTCCGATGATGCTTAGCCAGCATTTTATCTAGCTGAGCATCATGGGAAATGTAGTTCCAAAACCTCTGGAGAGCAAAGTTTGTACACCCCTGGTGTAAGGCTTACACTGTAAGCACAATATTATCTATATGGCTGTAATAATCTCAAAATATTTAATGAAGCTCAATTGCAGGACAGCTACTTCTAGGGAATCGATAACAGTATACAGGTTACCTTGTATAAGAATATTAATGCTATGACGTCACACTCCACACACCTGTGTCTCCTGGTAGTCACACCGCTAACATTTGTCGAGTGTTTGTCCAACATGCCAAAATAAAGGTATGATCAATTTGCTTTACTTTGACTCATGTGTCTGTGCTGTGCCTTAAATAGTGATCATTTCTGGTCTGGGAGCAATTTATAAGGAAAAGTTTTTTGCTTATTATATATATATATATATATATAAACGCTATATAAACTGGAAAAACTGGTGCCGTCTAACCCTAGCATAGGAACATTCTACATGCTCCCAAAAAACCACAAACCAGGGAACCCAGGGAGACCTTTCAGCTAGGATTAAAAAGCGAAACCGGAAGAGTTAGTTACCGCATTTGGCCAACTGGGACAAGCCCAGGTACCACGCCAAGGTCTCTTCCACATACCTGGGTCCTTAATACAGCCACACAACTGCAGCCATGCACACAAATGCAAGCTAATAATCATACAAACTGGGAACAAGTCAGGGTTCACAGACTTATGTAATCACCCTGGGCATAAGCAAAATCAGGAGAAAGGAGATACACATCCAGACTGGACCGGGTACACATCCCATAGCTCATAAACAGGCCCAGTCTTTGGTTTGCTATCTCACTCACATAAAGCTTCCTCCTATTTACAGAGGTCACAGGCAGCTAACCCCGGGCCTGCCAGGGTGCAAATCCTTAGGGAGAATACAAATCAGACAATACAACACACAAAGTCCAGTACTCACTCACAAGAACTCGGCTAGGATAAAAAGCAAACCGGAAGAGTTAGTTACCAAATTTGGCAAAATGGAACAAGTCCAGGTACCACGCCAAGGTCTCTTCCATATACCTGGGGTCCCTAATACAGCCACACAACTGCAGCCATTGCACACAAATGGCAAGCTAATAATTAAACAAACTGGGAACAAGTCAGGGTTCACAGACTTTTGTAATCTCCCTTGGATAAGCAAAATCAGAAGAAAGGAGAATGCCACATCCAGACTGGACCCGGGTACACATCCCATGACTCATAAACAGGCCCAGGCTTTGGTTGCTATCGCACTCTACAGGCAGCTAATCCTAGCTGAGAGCTTGTGAGTGAGTACTGGACTTTGTGTGTTGTAATGTCTGATTTTGTAATTCTCCCCTAAGGACTTGCACACTGGCCGGCCGGGGTTAGCTGTCTGTGACTCTGTAAATAGAGGAGCTTTATGTGAGTGCGATAGCAACCAAAGCTGGGCCTGTTTATGAGTCATCGGATGTGTACCCGGTCCAGTCTGGATGTGCATTCATTTCTCTGATTTTATTATATATATATATATCTTTATATATATATATATATATATATATATATTATTATATATATATATATATATACTGTATATATGTGTGACAATTTCACAACAATGGTCATATATTTACAAAGATATCTTTTTTCTTGGGGGATGATTAGTCATTAGAAAACACACTCTTGCTACATCAACATTTTCCAAGATTAAAAAACAAGACCAGTCACTTTTTCAAAAAAAATGGAAGGCATTTATGTCCTCAAAGACATCACAATAGACTGTGACTCCTCTGATATGGAAGATATCTTGGAGGATATAGAGACTGTGTTGGATGACTTATTCCAGCAAATGGACAACCTCAGAAAAAAGGACATTAGATTAGAATTGGACATTAAAACTTTTCAGATTTACCAACAACATTCAAGAATCCCACAGGGTTTAAGAATTTCTAAATTTCCATCTTTTCAGGTTACCTGCCAAGATTTTATATCTAAATGGAATGATATGCTCACAGCTTGCTCCAAAAGCATTAATAGATTTACTAATTGAATTTAAAAGAAACAGAGATTGCAACTTATTCAGCATATGCAGGAGTTGCAGGTAGAATTGAAAAAACATCAACACCAACAAGAATTTAGAGATTATGATAAACAATTTCAGGATAATATGAGGTCCTTTAAAAAGGAATTGTGGTTATTTAAACAACAGAAAATGCATAGGGACAAGCTTGATTATGAATTAAAGGATTACTTTCTGTTATATTTTTTAAGCTAAACAACTAACATATTAAAGTTAATAAACATTAATTAAAACCTAATGACCTATATTTTCTCCAAAACGAAGTTTCATAATGTTCTAAAAGTTATATCTTTTATTCGCCGATGATGTCACGTTATCCTGCCCACTATTTTCAGCACTGAGTGTTCAAAATACTTAAATCAATAACTTTGTGTTTAAAGTGCCATTTTGAAACCTAGGTATTGTAAACGGATTGGTACAGAGCAAAGGATACCCACGGAGTGGGTTTGGAAAACAATTAAATTTGCAGACAAGATTTCTGATATACGGTAGAGATATGTTAATGAAATGCTATTGATAAAAAGCGTATTTGGGGTAGTTAGTTAGTAACAGGCATAAAAAATATTTACTTACAGAATCCTGTAAATAAGGTTTATAAGTGGACTAGTGGTAACGACTATAGAGCACCATATAAAAACAGAGCTATACACAGAAAAGGTATTGGCAATAAGAATTCCGGGTCCAAGCAATCTAAAAAAGTTACATTCAGTGAAACTGAATATGACTATAATACCTCAGATCAGGAAACTACACAACAACAGACACCAAATGTTAACTCAATAGGGGACACTATTTCTGTACTAGATACCCCAATCCCTAGCACATCTTCTCAGTCAAAAAACGGGGTGGGCCCCAGCAAACCAAGTACAAAGGTAAAAACATAAAGGAAATACATAGAGGGAGTAGGGTGTCGAGGGAGAAGGTGCAAATTACAACAGGTACCCCCAAAGGAAAAAAGTGTCCTACAGGACAATTCATCCTTAAACAATGTCATTAATTTATCCTCTAGAAATCTTAATAATCAAGAAATTTCACTTTTGCAAAAAGGTTTAAGTTTTGCCCCTAGATGTAACTTTGATCTGTTCTCTACTATTCTAGACGTTAACAGATTTGTAAGGGACCTAACTTTGAAAAAGCATTTTTACAGTGATGAGTTAGAGGAATACAATGTAACACAAGAGGATAATGTTGATAACATACTGAGTGAGCCTAGACATAATTTTAACTTTAACGTTCAAGCAGCTATGACGGATATGCAGGAACTCATGAGGGAAAGTAATGTTGAACAAAGATTTGGTCCTTCAGAAAAAGATATTGATCTTGGTAAATTCAAAGATAAAACTCATTTCTATCCCATTCATAGCAGGGGTGTAAACTTACAGGTTTTCCAACAAACACTTGAGACCCAACTTATTGAATTGGATAGAAAAAATAAAAGTACATCAAAGGGATTCTGAAATAATAATTTAACTGCACTTGAAAGGATAGCTATCAATGACCTTAAAGATGATCCAAATCTAGTCATTAGGGAATCAGATAAAGGTGGTAATACTGTAGTTTTGAACAAATGCGACTATGTGGCTGAAGCCAATAGGCAACTTGCCAATACAGATATATACCAACCCTTAGACTGTGACCCTACTGACACATTTAAAAGATCATTAGCGGAGGTAGTTCACAAAGCAAAATTGGATGGGGTGATTTCTGAGAAAGTGGTGGAGTATTTATTACCTAAATATCCATCTATGCCCATATTCCACCACTTACCCAAACTTCACAAAGACCCCATTAATCCACCTGTTCACCCGATTGTGGCTGGTATTGGTTCACTTAATGAGGGACTATCAGATTTAGTTGACACTTTCTTACAGCCTATAGTTACTAATCTATATGGCTATTTATGAGACACCACGGCACTTATTGAACAAGTTGAACACATAACTTGGTGTGATAATTATAGATTAGTCACAATGGACGTGACATCACTTTATACTTCCATCCCTCATGATAAGGGATTAGAAGCTTTGATGTTTTTTCTTACAAATTTCACCACTTATGATTTTGTTACTATTCAATTCTGGCACACTGCTGTTGAATATTTACTCACTCACAATTTTTTTATGTTTGAGGGCAACTATTATCTCCAGAAACATGGCACAGCCATGGGTGCTAAATTTGCACCATCATATATTAATTTGTATATGGGGTTTTGGGAGCTGTGCCACGTTTTTGCGAGAACATTGTCTACTTCGGTAGGTATATAGATGATTTGCTCTTGGTGTGGGATGGGGACAGTCATTTGGTTCATCAGTTCCTTGACCACGCCAACAGCAACAATCTAAATTTGGAATTCACTATGACTGATAGTGTGGACAGTCTTAACTTTTTGGACGTCACACTCACGTCTCACACTGACACACATTCTTTGGAGATAGAACTCTATAGAAAGAGTTCAACAGGAAATACTATCCTTCATTCTTCTTCCTGTCACCCTAAGCACACAATCAACTCTATACCTTATGGTCAAATGGTTAGAACTAAAAGAAATTGTACCACAGAGGATAAATTCCAACTACATGTATCCAATACCAGCCACAGATTGGAAGCGCGAGGTTATGATACCAAATTATTGACGGAAACCAAGAGTAGAGTAGATAAATTGAAAAGAGGTGATTTACTAATAACAAAATGTAATACAGAACAAAATACAGAACAAGAGAAACAACAACAAACCTTACTTTGCAACTAACTATAGTAAAGACTATAGGAAAATTTGTGGCATTATTCACAATTTTTTACCAATTTTAAAAAGTGATGGTAAATTAAACAAAATTATTTGCGAACTCTGCAATTTGTCAGCCCACAAAGCAAAGACCTTAGGAAGACTACTAGCTCCTTCCATGTTACCGTCTAACAAGAACAAGTCCTGGCTGAGGAGAAAAATAGGTTCCTTCAGATGTCAAGGAAATATTTGTAAAACCTGCACACACATACAACAGGGACCCAAATTCTTATCCAGCACCACAAACAGGGAGTTTGATATATGTTTCAGTATTTCATGTAACACTAATTTCATTATTTACCTACTTACATGCCAAGGCTGTAAGTAACAGTACGTAGGGCGCACGAAATGTGCCCTACAAGATAGGTTTTTATAACATCTAAGAGACATTGGTAATCCGAACAGTACCACGCCAATAGCCAAACATTTTAAGGAGGAACACAATTCCCTTCTAACAGTACAGGGTATATAGATCATGTCCCTAGGCCTAGGAGAGGTGGTGATAGAGAGAGATTTTTGGACCAAAGGGAAGTGTTTTGGATTTTTCAGCTTAAAACAAAGCACCACTTTGGTCTAAATTCAATAATGGATGTTGATCTATTTTACTAACAAGTTAATATGATAGTTTTAAAACTAAATGAAAGATAATTTTTTTATATATTTGTTGAATTTAAATATTCATTCATATTATCTTAGTAAGGGTAGCATCTTCCATATATTCAGCTAAATAATAGTTTCTATGTTTATATATATTTTCTATAGTTAGAGTATGATTTAAAGGAAGAAATTATTTTTTACCATGACCATAAAGGAAGTCATGAGTTAATTTATATAACAGGTGCATGTGATTGATAATTAACTATACCTTTAAATTGAGGTTTCAAACACAGCATTAGTTATGCCAGTGAACAAGGGCTGACACTAGGCCCGAAACATGCTTGGCTGCTGTTGTTTAATTCAGTTACAGGACTGTAGCTGATTTTTCATGTTTTTACATGCAAAGGATTTTAAATATTTTTTCTATATAATAAAGTTGTTATAATTTTTTTTTATACATTGTTCCATTCTTTATTTGGTCCGGAGATGCGGATAAGCAGAGTGTGTGTATATATATATATATATATAATATATATATATATATATATATATATATATATTATATATATATTTATATATATATATATATATATACATATATATATATATATATATACATATATATATATATATATATAGGGTATATATATATATGTGTGGAAAATATCACTATGATTTACGAGTCAGGGGTTAAACGCTACTGGCCCAAAAAGTTACTCAATGTTAAAGATAGGAAGAAACCAAGTTTATATATATATTATAGGACATAGAGAGGCACTCTCTGGTCTTTTTAACAAATGAAGTTTAATATAACCGGCATGACGTTTCGGGGGGACACTCCCCTTCCACAGACAAACAAACACAAACCACAAGTTGCAATTTAAACAGGTTATGACCTGTGTATATAATATTATTTAGGTGTGAAAAACAAGTTATTTAGTAAATACACAAGTTATTTAGTGAATACACACTGTGCTTATAATACAGATTAGTCAGCAACATAACGCCCCTTCTGAGAGGTTTTTAGATCTACTAATATGTTCTAGTACTGATGCAAAGTGTACTCCTAATTCTCATATGCCCAGATTTAGAGTTTTGTGGCCAAAGGGGTGCGTTAGCTACGCGTGCTTTTTTCTGGCCGCACCTTTTAAATACCTCTGGTATTTAGAGTTCACAAAATGGCTGCGTTAGGCTCCAAAAAAGGAGCGTATAGCATATTTACCGCAACTTCAACTCTCGATACCAGCGGTGCTTACGGACGCGGCCAGCTTCAAAAACGTGCTCGGGCACGATTCCCCCATAGAAAACAATGGGGCTGTTTGAGCTGAAAAAAACCTAACACCTGCAAAAAAGCCGCGTTCAGCTCCTAACGCAGCCCCATTGTTTCCTATGGGGAAACACTTCCTAAGTCTGCACCTAACACCCTAACATGAACCCCGAGTCTAAACACCCCTAGCCTTACACTTATTAACCCCTAATCTGCCGCCCCCGCTATCGCTGACCCCTGCATATTATTTTTAATCCCTAATCTGCCGCTCCGTACACCCCCGCCACCTACATTATCCCTATGTACCCCTAATCTGCTGCCCTAACATCGCCCTATATTATATTTATTAACCCCTAATCTGCCGCCCCCAACGTCGCCTCCACCTAACTACTCTTATTAACCCCTAATCTGCCGACCGGACCTGAGCACCGCTACTATAATAAAGTTATTAACCCCTAATCCGCCTCACTCCCGCCTCAATAACCCTATAATAAATAGTATTAACCCCTAATCTGCCCTCCCTAACATTGCCAACACCTAACTTCAAGTATTAACCCCTAATCTGCCGACAGGAGCTCACTGTTACTCTAATAAATTTATTAACCCCTAAAGCTAAGTCTAACTTTAACCCTAACACCCCCCTAAATTAAATATAATTTAAATCTAACAAAATAAATGAACTCTTATTAAATAAATTATTCCTATTTAATATAGCTACAATATAAATTATAATTATATTGTAGCTATTTTAGGATTAATTCTATCGGAACAGCCAATAGAATGCGAGCTCAATCTGATTGGCTGATTGGATCAGCCAATCGGATTGAACTTGAATCTGATTGGCTGATTCCATCAGCCAATCAGAATTTTCCTGTGCAAAATGTGTGTGGCAAACAAATAGATGTTAACAAAGAGTATGCTCAACACAATGTACTAAAAACAATACTCTCCTTGTTAAATAAAGTGACCGCTGCCCTTCCTCAGTCTCTCCCCAAGGACTGTATAAGCAATAGACAAAACGAAATGGATGGCGCTGGTCTTGCAGAATGATAAGTTTCTGATATTAGATAGAAATGGACTTGATGTGCAAGTTGAAATCTGTTGCAATAATGTGCAATATACTCACTCCTTAAGTAACGTGAGTCCTGCTTCTATGGTATATCCCTCTGTAATATGTCCCTCTCCAAAGGCAACAACAAGGAGGTTTTCAACAAGGGGCTGGAAAAGGATTGGAACCTCATCAGCAGTAAAATGAAACTTTAAATTGAAGAAACAAGTAGTAACTTACTTATCCAAAATAGCAAGTCCGGCTCGTCACAGCGAAATAATGGCCAAGTAGTAAGATAAAAAATGTTTTATTGTAGCTCTACGCGTTTCAACGCTTAAGCGTCTTTTTCAAGAGCAATAAAAGACGATAAAAAACGATAAAAACGATAAAAACAAGTAACAGTTTGTCAGATACAAACTGTTACTTGTTTTTATCGTCTTTTATTGCTCTTGAAAAAGACGCTTAAGCGTTGAAACGCGTAGAGCTACAATAAAACATTTTTTATCTTACTACTTGGCCATTTTATGGTTTTTCTCAGCTTTGTATGTTTTTTTCTCTTGTTGACCTATAGCTAATTTTTACTAATTTTCTTTTTATGTTTTTTCTCATCTCTATCCTCAGAGGTATATAGTGGTAGACTATTGTATATATTTGTATGTATATGTGTATACATCCTTATGTCCTTGCTTGTGATTGCAGGGGTAGTTGTAGAAGTTTTATTAGGGAAACACAGAAATATATCCTGAAAGAGCCCCCTTTGTATACTGTTGGTCTCCATCAGATGACGAGCGGCTGATCTTGAAGACCTCCGGCGCGGATCCATCCTCTTCGTTCGACGTCCAACTGAAGAATGAAGGTTCCTTTAAGGGACGTCATCCAAGATGGCGTCCGTCGAATTCCGATTGGCTGATAGGATTCTATCAGCCAATCGGAATTAAGGTAGGAAAATTCTGATTGACAAAACGAAATGGATGGCGCTGGTCTTGCAGAATGATAAGTTTCTGATAATAGATAGAAATGGACTTGATGTGCAAGTTGAAATCTGTTGCAATAATGTGCAATATACTCACTCCTTAAGTAACGTGAGTCCCTGCTTCTATGGTATATCCCTCTGTAATATGTCCCTCTCCAAAGGCAACAACAAGGAGGTTTTCAACAAGGGGCTGGAAAAGGATTGGAACCTCATCAGCAGTAAAATGAAACTTTAAATTGAAGAAACAAGTAGTAACTTACTTATCCAAAATAGCAAGTCCGGCTCGTCACAGCGAAATAATGGCCAAGTAGTAAGATAAAAAATGTTTTATTGTAGCTCTACGCGTTTCAGCGCTTAAGCGTCTTTTTCAAGAGCAATAAAAGACGATAAAAACAAGTAACAGTTTGTATCTGACAAACTGTTACTTGTTTTTATCGTTTTTATCGTTTTTATCGTCTTTTATTGCTCTTGAAAAAGACGCTTAAGCGTTGAAACGCGTAGAGCTACAATAAAACATTTTTTATCTTACTACTTGGCCATTATTTCGCTGTGACGAGCCGGACTTGCTATTTTGGATAAGTAAGTTACTACTTGTTTCTTCAATTTAAAGTTTCATTTTACTGCTGATGAGGTTCCAATCCTTTTCCAGCCCCTTGTTGAAAACCTCCTTGTTGTTGCCTTTTGGAGAGGGACATATTACAGAGGGATATACCATAGAAGCAGGACTCACGTTACTTAAGGAGTGAGTATATTGCACATTATTGCAACAGATTTCAACTTGCACATCAAGTCCATTTCTATCTATTATCAGAAACTTATCATTCTGCAAGACCAGCGCCATCCATTTCGTTTTGTCAATCAGAATTTTCCTACCTTAATTCCGATTGGCTGATAGAATCCTATCAGCCAATCGGAATTCGACGGACGCCATCTTGGATGACGTCCCTTAAAGGAACCTTCATTCTTCAGTTGGACGTCGAACGAAGAGGATGGATCCGCGCCGGAGGTCTTCAAGATCAGCCGCTCGTCATCTGATGGAGACCAACAGTATACAAAGGGGGCTCTTTCAGGATATATTTCTGTGTTTCCCTAATAAAACTTCTACAACTACCCCTGCAATCACAAGCAAGGACATAAGGATGTATACACATATACATACAAATATATACAATAGTCTACCACTATATACCTCTGAGGATAGAGATGAGAAAAAACATAAAAAGAAAATTAGTAAAAATTAGCTATAGGTCAACAAGAGAAAAAAACATACAAAGCTGAGAAAAACCATAAAAAGAAAATGAGCGAAAATTAGCTATAGGTCAACAAGACTCTGGCGTCAGAGTCCTGGGACACAGAGAGTGTGATACCTACCTGCCCTAAGGGCAATTACATGAGTGGTTTGTAAAACTCTTGAGAAAACTTAGGTTTTTAAGTCTTGAGAGCACCCAGCTAACATGTTTCACGTGATCTTCCATGGTGTTTGAGTATATAAGGATGTCATCCAAATACACGACGACACAGATGTCAAGCAGGTCGTGTAAGACATCATTCACAAAGTACTGGAAGGTGGCTGGAGCGTTGGTGAGTCCAAAAGGCATCACCAAATACTCAAAGAGGCCGTATCGGGTTCGAAATGTGGTCAGCCACTTGTCACCCTCTCTTATACGGACTAGATTGTAAGCCCCTCTTAGATCAAGTTTAGTGAAGATCTTTGCATGTTGTAGACGCTCGATGAGTCCGGGGATGAGGGGTAGAGGGTATCGATTTTTTATCGTTATTTTGTTTAACTCCCTGAAATCTATGATGGGTTGACGTGAGTTATCTTTGTTTCTAACAAAGAAAAAAACAGCAGCTGCTGATGAGACAGAAGGACAAATAAAACCTTTTTTTAAATTTTCATCTAGGTAAGTTTTGAGGTGGTTCAACTCTGGTTGACAGAGAGGATATAAATGGCCAAAATGAGGTGTGGTGCCAGGTTTTAGGTCAATAGGGCAATCGTAGGAACGATGGGGTGGTAAGGTCTCTGCCTCCTTTTTACTGAATACTTCTGTAAACTTTTTGTAAACCTGAGGGGAATCATGGGTTCTTCAGTCAAGTGTAATAAAGTAGTCGAATGAAAACAGGTTTGTTGGCAATAATCAGAATTGAAAGTGATGTCCAATGAACTCACGGTGATAGTCGGTTCATGTAAACGAAGCCATTGCAGGCCAAGGACTATAGGAAAGAGTGGTGAGGTGATAACATTGAAACTAATATATTCTTGATGAGAATTAAGAGTAGTTACTAAAATGTGAACAGTGTGGTGTGTGATAGGTCCAGAGGAAATCTCAGAGCCGTCCACTACATGAATAAAAACTGGAGTCAGTTTTTTAATGAGAGGAATTTTATTAAGTGTAACAATAGATGTATCTATATAGTTCTCCTGTGCCCCTGTATCAATTATGGCCTCTTTCTTCAGTTGCTTGCAGTCCCACTGTAGAGAGAGGGGTAGAATGCAGTGAATAGGTTTGTTAAACACAATTAAAGAAGCCAAATTTGGAGATGACACGGTTTTTGTTCTTACGAATAGAAGGAAAATCTTGTAGAGAGTGGGCAGCAGAACCTCAATACATACAGCCCTTAGATTTACGTCTTCTGAGGAGAGAGGGCCACGGATAAAACCTATTTCCATAGCCTCTGGGCTACTGGTGGATGAATGGGCATGATGGGTAGCCTGGATTGGTTGGATAGGTTTCTTATAAGGGGAATCAGCATAATGTTGTTCCGACTTTCTCTCTCTTAGACGTCTATCAATTTGCATGACCAATCTCATAAGGGCTTCCAGGGAATCAGGGAGGTCAGTACGAGCGAGTTCATCTTTAACCTGGTCAGAGAGACCTAATCTGAATTGACTTTTCAGGGCAGCTGCATTCCATTGGGAGTCAATTGCAAGCTGTTTAAACTCGGTGATGTAGGTCTCAACCGGTCGATTGCCTTGTCTTAACTTCCGTAGTTTATTATCAGCAGTATGTTGAAGGTTAGAATCCGAATATAACTCATCCATGACAGCTAGGAAGGACTGTAGAGAGGAGAGTATTGGGCTGTTGGACTCAAACAAGGTATCCGCCCATATGCGGGGTTCACCACGTAAATAACTGATCATTGTTAACACTTTGGTGTTATCATTGGAATAAGTGATAGGCTTCAAATTGAAGGTGAGAACACAGGCATTCCTAAATTGCCGATATGAATGTCTATCTCCATTAAACAAATCTGGAGGTGCTATAATAGGTTCAGTTGTAGCCTGCACAGCAGCTGGTTTGCTGGTAACTGTATCCTTCATAACTTTCCTTAGTGTTTCATTTACGACTTTTAATTCTCTCAGACCCTGGCTGACCTCATCCACCCATTTTGACAGGTTATAAACAATATTTGGGACATCTGATGGATCCATAATCAATGGGCTTAGTTATTCTGTGAAACTCTTGAGAAAACTTAGGTTTCAACTCTTGGGAGGATCACAACTGCAGATGAAAAAAAAGTATATTTGTATCACCAAGACAATTGGGCTATTATGACAGCATAGACCAAGCAGTCTGAGGTGAAATATAATAAACGTAGGTAAGTTGCTGTTAATGCAAGCACAGCAAATCAAAGCACACTGATTTCTCAGATCTGTTATTGCCTCACAGATAGGAATCAGAGTAGAATTGCAAGTAATTATAAAAGTCTTTTCTGGTCGCTAACAAGCAACACTAAACTTCCTTTATATACCTGCCTGCAATAAATTGAGAGATTATGCAGGAGTGGTTGTTTGTACAAAAAAGAAGAGAGAGAGCAGCTTGATGTTTCTAGTTGTACTGTCTATTTAAATAGCACACCGGAGCAGGGCTTGTGAATAAGCAAGTAAGTTGAAAGGAGCACAAAGTTTGTATAAGCAGAGTAGAGCTTTAGTTGTTATGGCTGTATATATATATGCAGTTAAATGGAAAGCAGATTCTATTTAAGCAAAGCACTCTGTGCTGTTAAGCTCAAGATGTAATGTGAGCTTAAAACAGATATAGTCCTTACTTTACAAAGGTAGTCTCCCAGGCTTGTCTGTGTAATGCAGCAGGGAATGCACACAGCTTGAACTCCAGGCAGGCTGACAGGTTTAGTTCAGAACTTCAGTAGAAATAAATGAAGCTTGTAATTTTGCAAAGCAATGATGTCCGTTTGCAAACAGGTAGCAGAAGTGCAATGAATCCAATTAGGAAGGATCAAGAAAGGAGTCTGAAATGAAGGCTTAATTTTCAAGTTGCAGGAACAAACAAACAATCTGTGAAACAGTACTATCTGCAATAACTAAGCACCTGTTTAATGTCAGGTGATCTCTTAAGTAAAGGGAAAAGTAAAACCATGTGATGTGGAAATGGAAGGAGAGATGCAAAACACGGAGTGGAATCCTCACAGGTATATTAAAGCGCTACTTATACCACAGAGGTTTACCTTTGTCTAACATAGTATGGCTCAAGCCGTAAGGGGGCACTATAGTAAAGTCCTATATTAAGGCCACATAAGGGCTATACTAAGTATATAGTGGCCAATGACATCTATAGGGGCCCAAAGCATATTGTACTGTACTCACGAAGTCTGTTACAGAGGATGTCGTTAAAAAGACCATACTGTAATTTAATTTAATTTTCTAATTATAGGAAGGCATGGTATAATATAATATAAGGGAGCATGATCTAAGTGAGATCGTAATCTCTAATTGTATAAATGCCCATCACCTTTAAAGTTGTAACGGGCCGTCCCCAATAAGTGGGAAACTAAGGATGATATTCAATACTTATTAAATGGACTAGGTGACTCTCATCAACAAAGGATCATGAACTTCTCATTCTTAAGTGTCCATGATGCAGAAAATTATTTGCTGATCTAGCATGCCTCGTTACTGGGTCTCATATTTTCTTTGGATGATCCCTTAAAGGTAACAGTGCCAGTCCAGGCTAACGGTAAGTCCTTTTGGATGAAGGGTATTCAGTTTGAACATCCATTTGAACTCTATTTGGAGTAGTTTGCGGTGTCTGTCTCCTCCTCTTGGGAGTATGGGCACGTGATCAATTAGCTTGAAATGTAAGTCCTGTACCGTGTGGCCACTTAAAGCAAAGTGATGTGCCACAGGTTGATCACTTTTTTGTTTTTTTATCGCCGTTCTGATGGAGGACCTGTGGTTGGCCATGCGAGTGCGTGCTTCATCTGACGTTTTTCCTATGTAAAATAGGAAAAATAATTATATATATGTATGCATATATGTATATATGTATATATGTATATATGTATATAGGCCGGTGAGGTAGCTCAGTTGGTAAATGCCCTGACTACAAAAAAGCCTGTTTAAAAGATAACAGGTTCAAATCCCAGCAGGGCCAACTCAGCCCTTCATCCTTCCGAGGTCGATAAAATGAGTACCATTAAATTGGGTAATAATAACAACTATTACTATTCAGCTGCCGATTTGGTTAATTCCGAGAGCAAGCACTGAAAAAGATCTTTGAGTCCCACTGGGAGAAAGGCGCTATATAAATACTAGTTATTATTATTATTATATATATGTGTACTGTATATATATATATATATATATATATATATATATATATATATATTTATTTATTTTTGACAAAGAAAAGGGGATTGTATACAATGGAGTATATGTTTCCCCACAAATTATGCCATGTTATTGGTGGTATTAAAATGTATTATGTCATTTTGTATTTTGGGCCTGTAATCCACTCCACAGTATGGATGTGGCAGAGAATTGAAGGTGAGGAATCCAGTTCAGGTTTTCCCTACAAGCAACTGTAGGTTTTCTCACCTACAGTTAATGTAAATCAGCTCTTGTTAAATAGTGTCTGCTGAGGCTGCTAGTTACAATGTGTATGAGAAAGGAAGAAGATATGGAGTTGTGCTGCTGTCTAGAGGTTCTAGGCCTTTGAAGTTTTGAAAGCTGTTTGTAATTTTGCAGTTGTGTGGAAAAGCCACACAGCATTAGTCAGGAATACTTTATTCTATTTAGTAAGCACATTTTGCAAGGATTTATTTTGTTTATGTTAAAACTGTATTTCTGCAAATTGTCCGTGAATAAACAGGCCAAGGCTTTTACATCTAATCCAGTGTGTTTGGAGTTTTTCTTTGCTGTGAAGACTGTGCGTCAAAGCTGTTCCTGGGACAAAATGCCCAAGGAGGGGGGACTTTTAGTGGAGTATCATGCAGCACGCTGATACGTCTGTAAAGCAGAAAAGAGACAATTTGCAAAAATGGAAGATGTTGTTAAAGCTCTGATCCAATCTGCAGCAGTGCAGCAAGAGGCCAATGCTACAAAGCAAGGCAACATTGCAGCTTTACAGGAACTGGTGCTAACTCAAATAGAAAATACAGACACATTGATTAAGAAGCTGGCAGCTACCCAAGCAAAGGTACATTGTTTGCTGAGAAAGGAGCAGCAAAGAAGCACTCATGCCATACAACAGGAAATACATAGCTTGCCTGAGAGGCTGTCCGGAAGTGCGGCAGGAGCGACACAAGGTTCCAGAGTGAACAGATCTTTATATGGTTTTAAATTCCCTTTGAAAAATGCTGTTATCCGCAGAAACGAGTTGGCATTTTTTAAATGTGTTGAGCTATTTTATGCTGTTAAGCTTTATTAAAGTGGTTTCAAGCTTACTTCGGTGTTTGCTGAGCCTTGCAGAAATATAAAACGCTTGTCATCGGATTCACATAGTGAGTGCATTCCTTTTCTTTTAAAGCATTGTTCCAACTGTGCTTCTCTATTGTCATTTCTCCCTTTTGAATAATACAGCTCTGAAGACTTTGATTGCGACAAGGGATATCAATTAGGAACAATGAGGGAACCTGCATCACCTTTGTGTCCAAAGTTACCTACTAAATCTGGTAAGACTGTTTCAGGGAGGAGGGGGTCTCTGGATGAGCAAAGGGATCAAACACAGATGATTGCTTGAATAACCACCTTTGGTGTACTGTGTCTATAGAAGGGAAAATGATACAGGCCCTAATCGATTCAGTGAGTATGGTTACTCTTTTAGACAAAACATTCTAATATACAAACAGATACTGCATGCAACCTAGTGATTGCCTGTATTCATGGTGATATACATAATTACCCAACAATAATGATCATTATTGAAACCCGGTAGTGTGGCATTTTAAAAAGGTTAATTGGGTTGGTTCAAAAATTAGCACACAATATGATAATCGAAAGAGATTTTCCTAATTTTTTGGGTCTATGGGCTATCGCTGGAAAATCTACTGCTGAGCCAACTGAACGGTTTATGGATGAATTCCCATTTTTTTATATTTTGATTGATGGACTAGATAATAAAGGTGTGATTGTAAATAAGCAGTTAACTCCTATGGAAACATTAGTTTATGATAACCCAGAGCAAACTGAGGAAGAGCCAAGAAGTAGTGAACAAAATATTAGACTAATTTATTTAAAATTCAACCCTTGTAACTTTAAAAGTGCACAGTTGTCACTTTGGCAGTGACCAGAGATAATATCTTGCTAAGAAATGGTTTACAGGTTAATCCGGACAAGCCCCTTACTTACCCTGATTTTGAGATGGATAATGATTTACTGTATTGTGTTTAAAAGAAAGGAGCAGAGGTTGCAAAGCAGTTATTGGTAATGCAATCTTATCGGCATACTGTATTAAAACTTTCCCATACCCATATAATTGAGGGACACTTGGGAGGAAAAGACAAAAGAGAGAACCTCAGACGGTTTTACTGGCCTTGTATTTTTGCAGCAATAACAAATTATTGTTCTTCGTGCCCTGAATGTCAGCTTACCGCTCCATTTACTGCTTATCACAGTCCCTTATTGCCTTTACCTGTTATAGAAGTTCCATTTGAACTTATTGCAATGGATTTTGTGGGCCCACTTGTAATGTCCGCTGGGGGCATAAGTACATTTTGGTAATACTAGACTATGCTACCCGCTACCCATAAAAATGACCTCTGCAAATCTATTGCTAAATAATAAATGTTTATGTTTATCCAGGGTTGGGATACCCAAAGAAAAGCTGACTAATCAGGGTACTCAATTCATGTCATGGGTGACTAAGTAATTATGTAAACTCATTAACATTAAAGGGACACTGAACCCTAATTTTTTCCTTTTGATATTTAGATAGAGCATGAAATTTTAAGCAACTTTCTAATTTACTCCTATTACCAAATTTTCTTCATTCTCTTGGTATCTTTATTTTAAATGCAAGAATGTAATGCCGGCCCATTTTTGGTGAACAACCTGGGTTGTTCTTGCTGATTGGTGGAAAAATTCATCCACCAATAAAAAAGTGCTGTCCAGAGTTCTGAAAAAAAAAAGCTTAGATGCCTTCCTTTTCAAATAAAGATAGCAAGGGAACAAAGAAAAAATGATAATAGGAGTAAATTAGAAAGTTGCTTAAAATTGCATGCTGTATCTGAATCACAATAGAAAAAATATGGGTTCAGTGTCCCTTTAAGCAGTTACAAACCTCTGTGTACCACCCACAAACTGATGGTTTAATTGAAAGATTTAATAAAGCCTTAAAAGCTATGTTACGAGCTTGCGGTAGCAATTAGCACTCAGAAAATTAACCAGATTAATGTTCTAAATGTCCCCTAATTGCCCCCAAAATACAGTGTTCTTTTTTCAAAATAAAACATAGTAGCATTTTTAAAAAAAAAAAGCTGCACTAAGCAGTTATAAGGGGTTAAAAGTGGAGGGTGTGGGGGAGGCGGAGCTAGCCACGGAGGAGATCAGACGCACTTCTTAAGAGCTCCTGAAATATCTCTCAATATATAACCCGATGGAGACCATAGTTTGTATTTTTTACCGATCTACTGATATGCACTCATGAAGAGGGTCAGTAACCCATTTTCTACAGCTTACTGAATCTTTACAGGTCAATTACAATTTTTAAGGACTGCTGACGGACTTCACCACAAGGCCTAGGAGACTGCCAGACCTAAAGCTGCACTGTCATACAGCACCCCTCTCTACCCAAGCAGATATGGTAGATTTTTATGAACAGATCCTCGCATCTTTGAACAACTTTGGAGAGAAGATGGATAGATGTTTCTCTGATCTACGGCTTGCTGTCAGAGATCAGCTTAGAGTGGAGGCTAGCTCAATTCCTAATATGGCGGCAGAGACGGATCTCACTGAGCTACCCCAGCTCATTTTAAGGGTAACAACCTCAGAGCCTAAAGCACCGCAGTCTGACAAGGAGCCTATTTTACAGGATACTCCTCCACCTAACCTCACAATACCGAACAGCCATCCTTCAGTAGCGCAACCTAATACACACCACTATATCGGAGATGGTGCACCATACCCCGCTACACAACCAGTGGACACTTTGCATACTTATGCAGTGGATTGGTCTCCTGACCCCACGTTGGCCTTTGCTACTATAGAGGTCGCAGACTCGTTCGCACACGATGACTGTAACTCTAACTTACAGGCGCAGTGGACAGAGATCCTAACAACCCCTAACACGCCACTCACCATTCCGGAGCAACTATCAGGGGACCTGAAATACATATTTGCTGGGATAGCTGGTAGTCATACAGATCGGAAGTGTAATGCGGCTTACTTTGACAGCAGCTTCTGGATTCTGTCTGAGTTGTCGGTTATGGCTTGGAGTGAACAGCGGCAACCCTCCTTTACTTTATTGACAATGCCTGAGAGTCGATTTCCATTAGGAGTTGTTGTTGCCCGCACTGACAGACTGAAAATCATTGCCATTGCCATCACGCTCCTCACTACCTCCATGTTCCAATCGCCGACAGTTGGCGTAGGTTAATCTAGGGACTCTGCTCTCTTCATGGACATAGAGGTTATTTGGGTTTCGGTGTTGTGAAATTGTACATTTATAAGTAGCTATTTCAGTCAATATATTACTCCGCACTGATATGTTTATGTTAGGGGTGAACTATGTCCTTTACTTGCTTACAATTTACTGTAGGTTTCGATTACACACAAAAAGCAGCATTTTCCGATGGGTATTGCAATAGTATCGTTGCTCAGTTATGTTGACTTAGCCCTCCAGAGTATTATCTTTATTATGGGAGGAATAGCGATGTTAGAAGACAGTGAAATCGCACCCACTTCACAATAGCCTGTTTTGGGTTCCACATAAAACTATCGAAGAGCACTAGGTTATACTGGTTTATCTGATATACCCCATCTCCCTACTTGTACCTTCTGGAAACATGGTTGAGCAACATTATATACACAAACTTACACCAGAAATACAGTCTAGTGACAAATCCCCACATCTTCCAACTATATCAATAAGTCAAATCCCTGGACATATGATACTTTTCATGTACAGGTTATGTTCTTATTTTTATTTGATAAGACTTCTTGCTACCTCTTTAGCTTAAGGATCAGGTACTTCTCTTTTTTCTAGTGTGGCTCCTGGCAACCTAGTCTCTACAAGAACTGGCATAAACTGTTGTATATCTTTCGTGACAATATAACTATACACTTGCTTGGAATGGTTTATGCCTCGTGATATACTGTCTTAGTAAGCCATACTGTTCCCTTGCGGTTTTAAATTAGTTAGTTTGCAGCTGAAATATTACTCCTTTTTATAAATACCTAGAGACCCCAACCGTTAGACTGCAGGTTGAAAATAATGCTTAGGAGCCCAAGCATTACCTCAAGTGCTAGTTAAACTAGTTTTTTATACCACCTCACCAGGCTAGTGCATCACGCCTAGCTTAAAAGTTATATGTACCTGTTGCAGCCTGGCTACTAATATATATATATATATATATATATATATATATATATATATATATATATATATATATATATATATATATATATATATAGTTGGAACCCCCTGTTTGTTCATCTATGGTTTTATAGAAGCTATATTTTGCCAAATTCTGGTTTTATGGTCGGACACATTTGCTTGATTGGGGGTGGTGTCTTATATACCGGTACTACCATACTATATAATTATTTATCTTTATGTTTCTTGCTGTTCAAAGTTATTGTGCATGCCTCTTGTATGAAGGGATAGTTGGTGTATAGTAACTTATCTAGCACAGTGCCCTCTAGAATATAAATACAACTTGCAAGTAGTCACAAGTCTAATAAAGGCCCTCTAGCACTTCGGTACAGCCTATGTATAGTAATAAGTCTAATACTGTACATTTTGTGTTCAAGTATAGATTGGGCATAATGACAGGTATACTACTGCGCTCCTTAGGTTATAGGGACTAGCCTAATTTAGTGACTCTAGTATGCAGGTACAGCTTAGGAATAATAGTAAGTCTTGTACAGAGCCCTTTAGTTTATAGGCACAACCTGTGTTTAGTTACAAGTCTAATATAGTTTTTCCAGTCGTTGAGTACAGTCTGTGTGTATAGTAGTGATTAGTATGGTATAGTGCCACTAGTATTTAATCCAGAGTCTCCAGCTTGTAGTTACAGCTTATGTATAGATACTTATGTTCCTTCAGTGTGGTCCTTGATCCCAATAGACTAGCTCAATGTTATTGAAATAGTATTTCCTCATGGTAGCTAGCCTAGAGGTACATTTCCCAGCTCTTGCATAGTTTCAAACCACAGTACTACTGCTACTCAATCGCCATATCAAAGCTCCTAACACTATTAAGTCTTATGACCCTGTAGTTATCACTTTACCAGCATCCTGGCTAGCTCCGCCCTCCCTTTTTCCCTTTCCCCATTTCGAGCGGCTCTTGCCCGCTGCATCCCCCCCCCCCCATATGCTCAGGCCTACATGAGGCCAGACAAAACCAACTCCCTACCTCTCACCATTATATGTTTATAGAATTTCACTTATCTAGAGATAGGGACCATTAGTTAATAACTATATGAGATAAAAATAGAGGTTACATTGTTATATGTTCATGGTTCCAGAGGTGGTGCCATAACTCATGTCAACTAATATTCTCATGCTATTGAACTTGTTATATTCCAAGACGTTAGTTTTTATTCAGATATATTTTTAGCACTACTACTGGTTGGATATTGTGATAACCTCTGATATACTAGTGCACCAATGTTTCCGCCCACGTCTGTTTCTTATATGAGAAATGTATAAGTGTCTTTGTTGTTTCTGATCTGTGCCTGGACATATTTATTGCCTTAATGTTATCACTCATTATCTCAATAAAAAGCTATTTAAAAAAAAAAAAAAAAAGTGGAGGGTGTGGGGTGTGAGAAAAAAAAAAACGTCACTGAAAAGTGCCTTTACATAGCGGTCTATGGGAACCGTGTGTTCCCTGTAAATATAAATGTTTATACATACAAAAACACATAAATATATATGTATATATTCATATACATATTTATTTATATTTGCTGCCCATTGCTGAGCGATCTACCCCCTTCGCTGCACTAGTTCTCATGCCGTGTCACAGTCAGTCAGTGTGGGGTGTCACACGCTCAGGAGTCAGTGTGCATTGTATTTTATTTTACGATAAAGTCTCAATCTTATATGAAACTCATTGTATATTGTATGTGCCTCTTAAATCACAATACTTTTAACTCCTTGGATTACATTAATTAAAACTTTTTGTGCGTCAATACCAGGCCACATCCTTTCCGTCTGAGCAGGTAATGATGTCACAGTTTTATCACATATTTTGAAAATTCAGTAGACTTTAAATACTTATACTCTCATTCCAATGTAAGGTTATGCATAAAGCACTCCTCTTCTGAGGTTTTGAGGCTTCATATGAGGCTACTGAATATTGGTTTCTGATCACTGTTTCTAGATAATCTCACTGTCTGAGCTCTTAACATCTTCTCCTTTATTCTGTTTAACCCTTTACATTCAATACATGGAAATATTTTGCAGCAGTCACGGAATAGAGGTTACTTTTTTTCCTATTACAACTGTATGCAATGCTGTAAAATATGGTGTTGTGTTACAAACAAATGATGGAAATACAACTAATTATAATACTAATGCATATTATTAGAATTATTATTATTAATAATAATAATAATAAAAAAAAATATGTGTGATACTGGTACTAATGCAAACATATATTTTTCTGCTATAGCTGCAATATTCCTAAGCTTTTTGTTTTCTCTTCATTGCACTGCACAGTTTTTCATGTAGATAAGGGCACTTTTAATAACTGATTTCAGCTTTAGCAGAGATGGCATGAAGAGTCTTGTGTACGCCAATCATAAAAGCTTCATTTTACAATTTAAATTGGATGTCATATAAAATTGGTGTAAATGATAAAGCATCTTTATATTCACATCCAATGTGACGTCTTCTGTAAACAACAGCAACATGTAATACCCTTTGCAATTAGCTGTCAAATGAAATTGGACCATATTATAAAGCATCAGATTATGTGCATAGAGTATGCTGTTCTTTTGTTAATAACTGCAAACGGATGCAGTCAGTACAAAAAAAGCCACATCCGTAGGAATTATTTTCTGAAAAACAAACCTGCATTAGGTAGCATGATTAGTTAGGGTATTAAAGCTCCGTGCTTTGCCATCTGATTATACACCAAGAAATATAAATCCTATTATCGTTCTGTAATATGTCTAGACTTTTTAATGTAGTGTTGAGATTGTTTTGCTTTCAGTCCTTGATCTGGCAATCAATTCTATAACCCTTTTATTTCTGTTCACTAGAGTCAAAAACACTCAGTATTCTTCATGATTGCATGCTTTTTTACTGAAATCTTGTTAGAGATAGCTAATCCCAGATTTTTTTGAGAGCCCTTCAGTGCATTACCAAATAATGTATTAGAGAACGTTTTGTCGCTTTTGGGCAAAGGTTCCAGCAATATACTTTATGGATACATTTAGAAAGTCTTATTATGACAAAAGCATAGGGGAAAAAAAGATTTTTTAACATGTATTTATTGGATGTAAAAATCAGAAGTCACATTTTATAAATTAGATATTTCTAGTGATGTCGCGAACAGTTCGCCGGAGAACAGTTCCCGACGAACATAGCTTGTTCGCGTTCGCAGCGGCGGGCGAACATATGCGATGTTTGATCCGCCCCCTATTCGTCATCATTGAGTAAACTTTGACCCTGTATCTCTCAGTCTGCAGACACATTACAGCCAATCAGCAGCAGACACTCCCTCCCAGACCCTCCCAGTTCCTGGGCAGCAGCCATTTTAGATTCATTCTGATCCTGCATTGTTAGTGAAAGGAGGGACAGTGTAGCTGCTGCTAATTTAATAGGGAAATCGATAGCTAGGCTAGTGTATTCAGTGTCCACTACAGTCCTGAAGGACTCATCTAATCTCTGCTGTAAGGACAGCACCCCAAAAAGCCCTTTTTAGGGCTACATCAGTCTTTTTTTTCTTTGTAATCTAATAGCAGTTGCCTGCCTGCCACTGCCAGCCTGTGTGTCAGGCTCACAGCATATACTGTGCCTACTTGCTCAGTGCCACCACTCATATCTGGTGTAACAGTAGTGTAAATTTAAAAAAAAAAACTTTTACATCAGTTTGCTAGTGTATTCTAATAGCAGTTGCCCGCCTGCCACTGCCAGCCTGTGTGTCAGGCTCACAGCATATACTGTGCCTACTTGCTCAGTGCCACCACTCATATCTGGTGTAACATTAGTGTACATTTAAAAAAAAAAAACTTTTACATCAGTCTGCTAGTGTAATCTAATTTCAGTTGTCAGGCCAGCCTGCCACTGCCAGCCTGTGTGTCAGGCTCACATCATATACTATGCCTACTTGCTCAGTGCCACCACTTATATCTGGCTGGTGTAACAGTAGTGTAAATTAAAAAAAAAAACTATTACATCAGTCTGCTAGTGTAATCTAATAGCAGTTGCCTGCCTGCCACTGCCAGCCTGTGTGTCAGGCTCACAGCATATACTGTGCCTACTTGCTCAGTGCCACCACCAGTCATATCTGGTGTAACATTAGTGTAAATTTAAAAAAAAAACTTTTACATCAGTCTGCTAGTGTAATCTAATTTCAGTTGCCAGGCCAGCCTGCCACTGCGAGCCTGTGTGTCAGGCTCACAGCATATACTGTGCCTACTTGCTCAGTGCCACCATTCATATCTGGTGTAACAGTAGTGTAAATTAAAAAAAAAAACTTTTACATCAGTCTGCTAGTGTAATCTAATTTCAGTTGCCATGCCAGACTGCCACTGCCAGCCTGTGTGTCAGGCTCACAGCATATACTGTGCCTACTTGATCAGTGCCACCACTCATATCTGGTGTAACAGTAGTGTCAATTTAAAAAAAACTAAACTTTTACATCAGTCTGCTAGTGTAATCTAATTTCAGTTGCCATGCCAGCCTGCCACTGCCAGCCTGTGTGTCAGGCTCACAGCATATACTGTGCCTACTTGCTCAGTGCCACAACTCATATCTGGTGTAACAGTAGTGTAAATTAAAAAAAAAACTTTTACATCAGTTTGCTAGTGTAATCTAATAGCAGTTGCCCGCCTGCCACTGCCAGCCTGTGTGTCAGCCTCACAGCATATACTGTGCCTACTTGCTCAGTGCCACCACTCATATCTGGTGTAACAGTAGTGTCAATTTAAAAAAAAACTTTTACATCAGTTTGCTAGTGTAATCTAATTTCAGTTGCTAGGCCAGCCTGCCACTGCCAGCCTGTGTGTCAGGCTCACAGCATATACTGTGCCTACTTGCTCAGTGCCACCACTCATATCTGGTGTAACAGTAGAGTAAATAAAAAAAAAAACCTTTACATCAGTTTGCTAGTGTAATCTAATAGCAGTTGCCCGCCTGCCACTGCCAGCCTGTGTGTCAGGCTCACAGCATATACTGTGCCTACTTGCTCAGTGCCACCACTCATATCTGGTGTAACATTAGTGTAAATTTAAGAAAAAAAACTTTTACATCAGTCTGCTAGTGTAATCTAATAGCAGTTGCCTGCCTGCCACTGCCAGCCTGTGTGTCAGGCTCACAGCATATACTGTGCCTACTTGCTCAGTGCCACCACCAGTCATATCTGGTGTAACATTAGTGTAAATTTAAAAAAAAACTTTTACATCAGTCTGCTAGTGTAATCTAATTTCAGTTGCCAGGCCAGCCTGCCACTGCGAGCCTGTGTGTCAGGCTCACAGCATATACTGTGCCTACTTGCTCAGTGCCACCAGTCATATCTGGTGTAACAGTAGTGTAAATTAAAAAAAAAAACTTTTACATCAGTCTGCTAGTGTAATCTAATTTCAGTTGCCATGCCAGACTGCCACTGCCAGCCTGTGTGTCAGGCTCACAGCATATACTGTGCCTACTTGATCAGTGCCACCACTCATATCTGGTGTAACAGTAGTGTCAATTTAAAAAAAACTAAACTTTTACATCAGTCTGCTAGTGTAATCTAATTTCAGTTGCCATGCCAGCCTGCCACTGTCAGCCTGTGTGTCAGGCTCACAGCATATACTGTGCCTACTTGCTCAGTGCCACCACTCATATCTGGTGTAACAGTAGTGTAAATTAAAAAAAAAACTTTTACATCAGTTTGCTAGTGTAATCTAATAGCAGTTGCCCGCCTGCCACTGCCAGCCTGTGTGTCAGCCTCACAGCATATACTGTGCCTACTTGCTCAGTGCCACCACTCATATCTGGTGTAACATTAGTGTAAATTTTAAAAAAAACCTTTTACATCAGTCTGCTAGTGTAATCTAATTTCAGTTGCTAGGCCAGCCTGCCACTGCCAGCCTGTGTGTCAGGCTCACAGCATATACTGTGCCTACTTGCTCAGTGCCACCACTTATATCTGGTGTAACAGTAGAGTAAATAAAAAAAAAACCTTTACATCAGTTTGCTAGTGTAATCTAATAGCAGTTGCCCGCCTGCCACTGCCAGCCTGTGTGTCAGGCTCACAGCATATACTGTGCCTACTTGCTCAGTGCCACCACTCATATCTGGTGTAACATTAGTGTAAATTTAAGAAAAAAAACTTTTACATCAGTCTGCTAGTGTAATCTAATTTCAGTTGCCAGGCCAGCCTGCCACTGCCAGCCTGTGTGTCAGGCTCACAGCATATACTGTGCCTACTTGCTCAGTGCCACCACTCATATCTGGTGTAACAGTAGTGTAAATTTAAAAAAAAATAATTTTTACATCAGTCTGCTAGTGTAATCTAATTTCAGTTGCCAGGCCGGCCTGCCACTGCCAGCCTGTGTGTCAGGCTCACAGCATATACTGTGCCTACTTGCTCAGTGCCACCACTCATATCTGGTGTAACAGTAGTGTACATTTTAAAAAAAAAAACTTTTACATCAGTTTGCTAGTGTATTTTAATAGCAGTTGCCCGCCTGCCACTGCCAGCCTGTGTGTCAGGCTCACAGCATATACTGTGCCTACTTGCTCAGTGCCACCACTCATATCTGGTGTAACATTAGTGTAAATTTAAAAAAAAAAAAAACTTTTACATCAGTCTGCTAGTGTAATCTAATTTCAGTTGCCAGGCCAGCCTGCCACTGCCAGCCTGTGTGTCAGACTCACAGCATATACTGTGCCTACTTGCTCAGTGCCACCACTTATATCTGGTGTAACAGTAGAGTAAATTAAAAAAAAAAAACCTTTACATCAGTTTGCTAGTGTAATCTAATAGCAGTTGCCCGCCTGCCACTGCCAGCCTGTGTGTCAGGCTCACAGCATATACTGTGCCTACTTGCTCAGTGCCACCACTCATATCTGGTGTAACATTAGTGTAAATTTAAAAAAAAAAAACTTTTACATCAGTCTGCTAGTGTAATCTAATTTCAGTTGCCAGGCCAGCCTGCCACTGCCAGCCTGTGTGTCAGGCTCACAGCATATACTGTGCCTACTTGCCCAGTGCCACCACTCATATTATCTTGTTTAATAGTAGTGTAAGTGTTCATTTAAAAATAAAAAAACTATTTTGACTGTGAAACATCAGTCTGCTTTTTGGTGTCAGGCTAACAGCGTATACTGTGCCCACTGGTCCAGTGCCACCACTCATATTATCTTGTTTTATAGTAGTGTAAGTGTACATTTTAAAAATAAAAAAACTATTTTGACTCTGAAACATCAGTCTGCTTTTTTGTGTCAGGCTCACAGCGTACACTGTGCCCACTGGTCCAGTGCCACCACTCATATTATCTTGTTTTATAGTAGTGTAAGTGTACATTTTAGAAATAAAAAAAAATATTTTGACTCTGAAACATCAGTCTGCTTTTTTGTGTCAGGCTCACAGCGTATACTGTGCCCACTTGCCCAGTGCCACCACTCATATTATCTTGTTTAATAGTAGTGTAAGTGTACATTTAAAAAAATATATATATATTTTGACTGTGAAACATAAGTCTGCTTTTTTGTGTCAGGCTCACAGCGTATACTGTGCCCACTGGTCCAGTGCCACCACTCATATCTGGTGTAACAGTAGTGTAAATTTTTTAAAAAAACTTTTACATCAGTTTGCTAGTGTAATCTAATAGCAGTTGCCCGCCTGCCACTGCCAGCCTGTGTGTCAGGCTCACAGCATATACTGTGCCTACTTGCTCAATGCCACCACTCATATCTGGTGTAACATTAGTATAAATTTTAAAAAAAAAACTTTTATATCAGTCTGCTAGTGTAATCTAATTTCAGTTGCCAGGCCAGCCTGCCACTGCCAGCCTGTGTGTCAGGCTCACAGCATATACTGTGCCTACTTGCTCAGTGCCACCACTCATATCTGGTGTAACATTACTATAAATTTAAAAAAAAACCTTTCACATCAGTCTGCTAGTGTAATCTAATTTCAGTTGCCAGGCCATCCTGCCACTGCAAGCCTGTGTGTCAGGCTCACAGCATATACTGTGCCTACTTGCTCAGTGCCACCACTCATATCTGGTGTAACAGTAGTGTAAATTAAAAAAAAAAAACCTTTACATCAGTTTGCTAGTGTAATCTAATAGCAGTTGCCCGCCTGCCACTGCCAGCCTGTGTGTCAGGCTCTCAGAATATACTGTGCCTACTTGCTCAGTGCCACCACTCATATCTGGTATAAAAAACCTTTACATCAGTCTGCTAGTGTAATCTAATTTCAGTTGCCAGGCCAGCCTGCCACTGCCAGCCTGCGTGTCAGGCTCACAGCATATACTGTGCCTATTTGCTCAGTGCCACCACTCATATCTGGTGTAACATTAGTGCCACTGTCAGCCTGCCTTGCCCAGTGCCACCACTCATATTATCTTGTTTAATAGTAGTGTAAGTGTACATTTAAAAATAAAAAAAATAGAGGGGCGGAGTCTAGCCACGCAGGACGATGGCTGCAAAATTCTAGAGCTCATAGGCCCCATGGCAGGCTAAATACTTATTTCAAAAGTTAGGGCTCACAATACAACTCCACATATACTGTTACAAGAGGGGAGTTTCAGTGAGGAACAGACGAGCAAAGAAAAAAAAAAAGTATTTAAAAAAAAAAACCCATCTTCTAGTGAATCACACAAAGAAGGTATAAGCAAAACGGAGGTCAGAAAAACACCATACATCAGCGGACTCTGATGATATCAGTGACACAGTGCACAGTGCACAACCAGCTAAATTAATTTTTGCACGGACGCTGCAGCGGCCATTTTCAAACAGGCCTGAGAGCTGAGAGCTGCACAATCAAAACGGAGGGGAGAGCTTCAGCTATAGAAGCTAAATGCTAACACTGTATACACCAAAAATTATAACATAAATATATACAATACGGCTAAGCAGCCCAAGCTATAACAAAAAAGAGGTAAAAACAATATAAATAAAGACAAATAACAAACCAGGATAAACTTTATTACAGACTGCTTAAGACTACACAGGATCTACAGCGAACACACTAAAAGACAAACAGCATTACAAGAGACACTGTCAGCCCTAGCAAAAGAAATGACCAGCAAAACATCAGCAAAGGGAGATAAAAGTACTAGATCCAGGACTCTTGGACAGTATTTGAAACCTATGGAGCAACAGGATTTCATGCCTACTAACCCCACATGTACAGAAGGGGCACAAAATGAAAGCGCAGAGATAACACAGATTGAATTACCCTCTAACTATGTCACGAAAAACGATCTTACCTCTCTTACAACAAAAGAAGACATGAAAATGTTTATGCACGAAGTCAGATCCCTATATAAAGACCTCCACACAGATATTACTGCAGTTTCAGATAGAGTGACAAATGTGGAAGAAGAACAGGCCACAGCTAACTCCACTATTGACACCCTCACAAATAAAATCAAAGCCCAAGAAGATCTGATACAGTCATTAAGTAACAAGATTGAAGACCTAGATAATCGCGGACGCCGCAATAACCTTCGTATCAGAGGGGCACCGGAGTCCATATCCCCAATCGCATTGGGAGGCTACTTGCAGGATCTGTTCCGCACGATTAAAGGGAAGCCTGGAGCAGCAGATGTCCCCATTGAGAGAGCCCACAGGGCCCTAAGAGCCAAACCACCACCGAAAGCACCACCGAGGGATATAATCATCAAACTTTTAAATTTCCAGGACAAAGAAGAAATTATTAATAGTGCCAGAGCCAAACAACCACTCCATCATGCAGGCATACCTCTACAGATTTTCAGTGATATCAGCCCCACTACACTTCAGAAGAGAAGGGCCTTGTCACATATCACCTCCTCCTTACAACGTCACAAAATACCATATCGCTGGGGATTCCCGGTATCCATAATTGCCTCCAAAGACAATAAAACAGCTATATACCGTACAGAAAGCGACATAGATCAGTTTTGCCGGACACTATCTATAGAGGTCCCAGATGAACCAGCACCTCAGGATAATCAAAACCTAACACTTCTCCAAAAAAACAGCTAAGACATTATCAGGATCTAAAGTTTTACCCTTCCTCGAAACGTGCAGAGGCTGAAAAAGAAAACAGAGCACCAATAAAGGAATAGGTAAGATAACTATGAATATTTGTTAAGGACACTACAAGACTAGAGACTTGAGTAGCTGATATCAATAATTAAAGATACAAGCTAAGCTATGGGACATTTACATGGGGGGATCAACCCCAAGCACAATAATCAGCAATGGACTCACCCCATGTTGGAAATATGTTATAGTTAAAGCAAGTTTAATGTTAGATTTGTTTTTATCTTGAATTGGAGTTTAGTCATGATCTTAAGATCTAGAATAACATCTTTATACTGTATTATGATGTCCGGATACAATTATATCATAAGTGACTCGCTGAGAATATTCAGGCACCTACAAAATGATTTCACCAAAAAAGCCACTTAATATATAGATCATACGGGATAATATAAGTACAATACTGCACTGTATTATGCTTCAGTTATTAGAGATAGCTTTGTGTTTATGATGATGTTTTTATATATTATAGATCTAACCTCTAAGTTAATACAAAAATGTCTTGCCATGCTTTTACCGCTTCACTAATCAGACAGTAGAAAGAAAAAAAAAAAAAGCCCTTCCTTACTGTTTAGATACTCTATATTACGCATTAACAGCCTAAGCCATGGGGACACATCCCCTAATTTCTACATTCACCCTAAGGTATCTTATACCTGAATCTTTCTTTAATATCTACATCTCTCTTACTTTTCATATATCTTGCTACTCTCTTTCATTAAATTTCCATCTCATAGTATCCCTTTCCTTCCCATCTACCCCAAAATCCCCCATACCTAGCCCACCAGACATACCAGTTGTCATCCTCAGACAACTCTAACTAATTATCCAGCTCTGCACATACTCTATAATGATGGCACATCTAACAAAAACACCCCCTTCTTCAAGTAACATGAATCAAAAGACGGAACACTCTATCACTCTGATGACATTAAATGTTAAGGGCCTCAACAGCCCAGGGAAGCGATCTATAGCCACAAGGGAATTATCTAGAAACAACCACTCCATAATTTTTATACAGGAGACACACTTTCAGAGAGGGAAAGAGCCTAAATGGACTAATCCTAAATACACAAACATGTATTTCGCATCAGGGACAAAAAAAAAGAATGGGGTGGGAATCCTACTCCATGGGTCAATACCCTTACAGACGTCATCTATAGTACGGGACCCAGAGGGAAGGTATATCCTGATAGTGGGATTATTACATGGAAGGCCAATAACGCTTGTAAATGTATACTTCCCTAACACAGACCAACACCGTTTTATCAAAAAAATCTCACAACTCATACTGGACAACCGAAAGGGTTTACTACTGTTGGGAGGAGACTTTAACCTTCCCTTGGACCCCCAATGGGATACGTCCAATAACCTTTCAAGTGTGCCTAAAACCACACTGAAATCGACTAAAACAACGCTTACAGACCTAAATCTACACGATATATGGCATACATTAAACGTGACAGCGAAAGATTACACATATTTCTCCTCCGTATATAAAAAATATTCCCGCATAGACTACTTATTCACAGACTCGATAGGCCTGACTATCACAACCAAATGTGACATTGGCACGATATCATGGACTGATCATGCTCCGGTTATCTGTACTATGATATGGCCAGAAACACCCCTCACGGACTTCATCTGGCGGTTAGACGATCACCTATTGACAGACCCCCCAACTGTGGAAAAAGTTGGAAAAATGCTATCTGAATATTTCACACATAACCCAGAATCGGACACTTCTAGTTCCACGACATGGGAGGCACATAAGTGTGTCATTAGAGGGGAACTTATCAAAATAAGGGCAAGAAAGCTTGTAGAGAGACGCACCAAACACGACAACTTACACTCCTCCATACAGAAACGTGAATGTACACACAAACAAGAACCACATAACAATATGATCTTAGCAAAACTCACACAGGCCAGAAGGGATCTAAAAGATTTTCTCTTGCAGGAATCACAGAGACAAGCCTCATACATTAGACAATTATACTATGACCAGGGGAATAAGCCTGGAAAACTGCTGGCCAGGACCATCCAACGTAAAAAATATAAATCCTACATACATACTCTGAAAGGGGGGAACTCCACATTAATAAAAGACAGTAAGGGAATAGCAGAGGAATTCAGACAATATTACCACAATTTATATAATTTAAAAAACACATTAACCACTCCAACAACATCACAGCCACATGATAACCAACCAACATTAGCTGAATACATGACAAATCTCCCCATAGTGAGGCTTAATGAAGAGGAGAGAGCGGAGTTGGACTCACCAATAACTGCACAAGAAACTGACAGAGCAATTAAAGATCTCCCCTCTGGAAAAAGCCCTGGCCCTGACGGGTTCTCTATTAAATACTACAAGACCTACAAATCTATTCTTGTGCCACACCTTCTTACCCTATTTAACAAATTAACAGATACTAAGTCCTTACCAACCAGAATGTTAGAGGCGCATATTACTGTATTACCTAAGCCAGGAAGAACACCAGATACACCCAGTAATTTCAGACCCATATCACTTCTGAATGTGGATATTAAAATATTAGCCAAGACATTAGCCACCAGGCTTAATAAATATCTACCCAAACTTGTTTCCACAGACCAGGTTGGCTTCGTACCAGGCAGAGAAGCCAAAGATAATACCATTAGAGCCCAACGCATTATAGATTATGTAACCCACCATAGAGACCCACTGACCCTATTCGCATCCGATGCCGAAAAGGCTTTTGATAGGGTAAATTGGACATTCCTGAAAGAGGCCCTGTACAAAATGAATATCGGAGACAATTTCCTAAATATGGTCTTCTCCCTATATTCAGGCCCCAATGCAAAAATAAAGGTAAACGGAGCACTATCAGATTCCTTCCCCATCACTAATGGGACCCGTCAGGGCTGTCCGCTCTCCCCACTGTTGTTCATCCTCTCATTTGAAATCCTGGCATACAAAATCAGATCTAACAATAAAATAAAAGGCATACAGATAGGAGAAAAAGAACACAAACTGATGATGTATGCCGACGACATCCTATTCTCCCTGACTGATATTGAGCATTCTATTCCGGCTCTATTATCTGAATTACGAATCTTCGGCCACTATTCAAATTTTCATTTGAACACCTCCAAATCGGAACTACTAAACATCACCTCCCCCCCACGCTTGACATATCAATTGGCCGCTGAATACGGTCTAACAGTAGCCTCAGAGAAAATAAAATATCTTGGGGTCTACTTGACAGCTAATCCCAATTCTCTGTTCAAACATAATTATACACAACTTAAAAAAGAAATTACAGATGACCTATGCTCATGGAACTGTAAGCCCCTATCATGGCTAGGTAGAATAGGTATAATTAAGATGAACATCCTACCCAGATTGCTTTATCTTTTTCAAACATTACCGATCCCCATCCCTAACCAATTTTTACGGCAACTACAAAAAACAATTGATAATTTCGTATGGAGTGGGAACAGAAGTAGGGTACAAAGACAAATTATGTTCTTGCCAAGGGAGCGGGGGGGCCTGGGAGTACCGAATTTAACACTATATAGAAGAGCCATATTACTACAGCAGATACTAGAGTGGAGCCACAACACTGGCCAAAAAGGATGGGTTCAAATTGACAATTATATTCTGGGGAGAGGTAACTCAGCCTCACTTGCGTGGACAGACCATAGAAAACGCCCAGATATACTACACCAATACCCTAACATAATGGAAATACTTAAGAAATGGGATAAGACGCTAGCTACCAATCCACATATATCAACCATGGTGGGGCCGATGGTGCCAATAAGAGAAAACACAGATCTTCCATTGGGTAGCCCTAACACAACACACAAGCCCTCATACAGACTTAGAGAAGGCACATTATACTTTGCAATAGAGAATGGAACAATAGCTCCACTAGACAAATTACAACAGTGGGACGCGAAAACATTTCCTTCTTGGTTGGCTAGAGCACAATTGATTCACTATATATCTACACATAGACAAAAATCAAACATGCAAAGAGAGCTCACTACATTTGAAAAACTATGTACGCAAGACAACCCACCTAGACACACTATTTCATTAATATATAAAATTTTACTGCTCCCGAGTAACAACACATTACCGAATTATGCAAAAACCTGGAACACGGAATTGGACATTGCAGGGGATAATACAATGTGGACTAAATCATTTAGAATAGCGGCCACTGCCTCGGCCTCAGCCACAATACAAGAGATGCACATAAAGTTCATTAGTAGGTGGTATTTGACACCCTATAGAATGCACAAAACTAATTCCCGGATTAGCGACCGGTGCTGGAGAGCATGTGGACAAGAGGGTACAATACAACACATATGGTGGAAATGTCCTGGTATAACGGAATATTGGAGATCAGTCTTTAGATCTATATCATCGGTATTGGGCTCAGACATTGCACCCAATTTTCACTACCTGTTGTTTCTTCAGATACCGAAATTTCAAAACAAATTACACAAAAGTATATTTCTTATCATGATAAACAGTGCCAAGAAACTCATACCAAAAAAATGGAAAACTAGCGCACCACCGACAATACAAGAATGGCACACTCAGACTACAGACATATTACAGTTAGAACGCCTACACTACCTCACCACAAACAATATACAATTCCACCAAGGAATTCTAGATTTATGGAGTGGAGTCCGAATATGATGGTAGAGCTGGACTTCACGCTAGATCAGACAATGGAGCTGGATTATCAAACATAACTACCCTGTCCCTCTTTCCTTCCCTGCGTTCCTTATCTCCCCTACACCTTTCTATAAACTTTCCTTCTTTCTTCCTTCTAACTACCTTACTATACTTAATGGCAAACTGAAAGGTCGGCCTAGACAACTTTTGCCTAAACATATACCTGTTAATCAAATGATATGATAGCATTAGTAAAGAATGGAAATATTGAAAAATCTATACCCATTTCATAGTATTTACAACTCCATGTATAACTAGCAGGCATTGTTATAATTTGTCACTCTTGTTATTGACCTTTTGGTTTTCTCTTTCTGTGATGTACACATTTATTTCTTAATAAAAAATCTTATAAAAAAAAAAATAAAAAAAAAAATAAAAAAAATATTTTGACTCTGAAACATCAGTCTGCTTTTTTGTGTCAGGCTCACAGCATATACTGTGCCCACTTGCCCAGTGCCACCACTCATATTATCTTGTTTAATAGTAGTGTAAGTGTACATTTAAAAATAAAAAAAAAATTTGACTGTCAAACATCAGTCTGCTTTTTTGTGTCAGGCTCACAGCGTATACTGTGCCCACTTGCCCAGTGCCACCACTCATATTATCTTGTGTAATAGTAGTGTAAGTGTACATTTTAAAAGTAAAATAACTATTTTGACTGTGAAACATCAGTCTGCTTTTTTGTGTCAGGCTCACAGCGTATACTGTGCCCACTTGCCCAGTGCCACCACTCACATTATCTTGTTTAATAGTAGTTTAAGTTTACATTTTAAAAATAAAAAAACTATTTTGACTGTGAAACATCAGTCTGTTTTTATGTGTCAGGCTCACTGCGTATACTGTGCCCACTCACAGTAGCTTGCACGCATAGTAGCACTAATTGAAAAAAAAATGACAGGCAGAGGCAGGCCAACCCTCAGGGGCCGTCGTGGTTGTGGTGCTGTGATTCCCTTTGGCCATAGAATAATGCCCAGTGTTAGGCCACGTACCATGAACACGAAAAGTTCTGATGAAATAGTTGACTTTATAACACAGGACACCCAATCTTATACAGCTTCCACTCGTAACCTTGACGCACCATCCTCCTCCTCTAGCTTAGCTTCGGGCACCTCTCAACTTACCACTCGCCCGCCTGCCGCCAGCACCGACACTAGCACCACAGCCGCCTCACTTGATCTGTCAGAGGAGTTATGTACACCTCAGTGTGAAGAAATGAGTGATGCGCAACCATCATTGACAGAGGATGTAGATAACTGTGATATGTCTTAATCAGGTAGCATTACAGACATGGACGACGCACGGTGTGATGATGATGTTGTACCTGCCGTTGCTTCCGTTGTTGAGTTGTCAGATACAAGTGGAGGGGTTGATGATGACGATGCGTCCTTGGATGTCACGTGGGCGCCCGGTAGAAGAGAAGAAGAACAGGTGGAAAGTTCAGATGGGGAGACAGAGAGGAGCAGGAGGAGGAGATGAGTTGGAAGCAGGGGAAGGTCGTCACAAGGAGCTAGTGGCACAGTCAGACAGCATGCATCGGCACCCGAGGTCAACCAGACAGAACGCCAATAAACGCATGCTGTTGCCACCACCAGAATGCCCGTCATCGCAGAGCTCAGCAGTGTGGCATTTTTTTTTTTGTTCATGTAATTTTTATTGAAAATTGGTTCCTTGACAATTGTTCGCGTTCATAATATCGTTACAACATGTGATAATAACATGGAACATTTCGTGCAAAATGTTGAAATTTACAAACAAAGTCCCAATTTCCTTAGGTATTTTCAAAATTATTAACAGTAACATTTTTTGAATATTAGAGTAACAGAGTTGGGATCCAGTCCCAGAAATAAGCAAAAGAAGAAGAAGAAGAAGATGGTTAATCGGGTTAAGGGAAAGGAGGAAAAAGGCGAATATCCCTGCTTGGATACCTTATATAACAAATGTTTCACTAGGGGTTCATAGAATATTTTAGATATTTTGTTCCCAAATAAGTTGGATATTCAAATACATATCTGGCTTTCCCTGATAACAATAGTACATTCTTTCCAGTCTAAGAACATGATCAACTTCTGATCTCCATTGAACTATAGTGGGTACCTCTTGTGTTTTCCAAAGTCTAGGTATTAATCTTTTTGCACAGGTTAACATTATAAGCAAAAGTTTCTTACGATAGAGACAAGTAAGTTTTGGAATGTGATTAAGAAGAACAGCTTGCGGGGTGAGCGTAAAATTCATGTTTAGGACTTTATTCATGTGTCTTTCTACTTGGGGCCAAAAATCACCTAAATTTGGACATGTCCACCAAGTACCCTCTTCAACACATCTCCTCCAACAACTAGATGAAACAGTGGGGTAAATAGCTCGTAGACGTTGGGGGGTTAGATACCACCTAGCTAATATTTTGTAATTTAGTTCGGACATGATTAATGAGGTGGAAGAGGCGTGAGTGCACCGGAACCCACGCTGCCATGACTCATTATCTAACTCTATGTGTAGCTCGTCTGACCATCTCCAGTGTGGCATTTTTTTTTATGTGTCTGCCTCTGACAACAACAATGCCATTTGCAACCTGTGCCAAAAGAAACTGAGTCGTGGGAAGTCCAATACCCACCTAGGTACAACTGCTTTGCGAAGGCACGTGATCTCACATCACAAACGCCTATGGGATGAACACATGAGGACAAGCAGCACACAAACTCAAAGCCGCCATCCTCCTCCTGGTCCAGCATCTACAGCCACGTCAACCACTGCTGTGCTCCTTGCCCCCTCTCAACAATCCGCCAATCCGTCTCTCTTCCGGAGCAGTTCCTGCTCATCTGCCCACAGTCAGGTATCTGTCAAGGACATGTTTGAGCGTAAGAAGCCAATGTCACCAAGTCACCCTCTTGCCCGGTGTCTGACTGCTGGATTGTCTGGACTGTTAGCTCACCAGCTTTTACCATACAAGCTGGTGGAGTCTGAGGCGTTAAAAAAATTTGTAGCTATTGGGATACCGCAGTGGAAGGTACCCGGGTGAAATTTCTTTGAACAAAAGGCAATTCCCAACCTGTACTCGATTGTGCGAAAGGAAGTAATGGCATGTCTGGCACACAGCATTGGGGCAAGGGTCCATCTGACTACTGATAGCTGGTCTGCAAAGCATGGTCAGGGCAGGTATATCGCCTACACTGCACATTGGGTAAACCTGCTGATGGCTGCCAAGCATGGAATGCCTGGCTCTGCAGAGGAGTTGGTGACACCGCCACGACTTGCAGGCAGGCCTGCTGCCACCTCCTCTACTCCTCCTACTCCATCCTCTTCCATAACCTCTTCCTTGGCTGAGTCCTCTTCTGCTGCTGCATCTTGCTTCACATCAACGGCACCCCCCCAGCTCCCCAGGAACTATTCCACATCCCGGATACGGCAGTGTCACGCCGTCTTGGGGTTGACTTGCCTGAAAGCAGAGAGTCACACCGCAGCAGCACTCCTGTCCACCCTGAACGCACAGGTGGATCAGTGGCTGACTCCGCACCAACTGGAGATCGGCAAAGTGGTTTCTGACAACGGAAGTAATTTGGTGGCGGCATTGAAATTGGGCAAATTGACACATGTGCCGTGCATGGCACATGTGTGTAATCTGATTGTACAACGCTTTGCGCATAAGTACCAAGGCTTACAGGACATCCTGAAGCAGGCCAGGAAGGTGTGTGGCCATTTCCTACACGGCCATGGCACACTTGTCAGATATCCAGCGGTGAAACAACCTGCCAGTGAGGCACTTGATTTGCGACAGCCCGACACGTTGCAATTCAACACTCAGAATGTTTGACCGCCTGCTCCAACAAGAAAAAGCTGTTAACGAGTATTTGTATGACCGGGGTGCTAGGACAGCCTCTGGGGAGCTGGGGATTTTTTTGCCACGTTACTGGACGCTCATGCGCAATGCCTGTAGGCTCATGCGTCCTTTTGAGGAGGTGACAAACCTAGTCAGTCGCACCGAAGGCACCATCAGCGACATCATACCATTTGTTTTCTTCCTGGAGCATGCCCTGCGAAGAGTGCTGGATCAGGCCGTAGATGAGCGTGAAGAGGAAGAGTTGTGGTCTCCATCACCACCAGAAACAGCCTTATAAGCATTGCTTGCTGGACCAGCGGCAATGCAGGAAGAGGATTGTGAGGAAGAGGAGTCAGAGGAGGAATGTGGCTTTGAGGAGGAGGAGGAAGACCAAGCACAACAGGCATCCCAGGGTGCTCGTTGTTGTCACCTATCTGGTACCAGTGGTGTTGTACGTGGCTGGGGGGAAGAAGATACCTTCAGTGAGATTAGTGAGGACGAGGAACGGGACATGAGTAGCTCGGCATCCAACCTTGTGCAAATGGAGTCTTTCATGCTGTCGTGCCTGTTGAGGGACACTCGTATAAAAAAGCTGAAGGAGAATGAACTGTACTGGGTGTCCACACTACTAGATCCCCGGTATAAGCATAAAGTGACTGAAATGTTACCGAATTCCCGCAAGTCGGAAAGGATGGAGCAGTTAAAAAATAAATTAAAAAGTATGCTTTACACAACGTATAAGGGTGATGTCACAGCACAACGAGAATCTAACAGGGGAAGAGATGAAAGTAATATTCCTCCTCCTTTGACCATGCTGGCAAGTACAGGACGCTTTCCAGACGTGTTGTTGATGGAGGACATGCGGACCTTTTTAACTCCTATGCATCGCCACAGCCCTTCGGGATCCAGCCTCAGAGAACAACTCAACCGACAGGTAGCAGACTACCTCGCATTAACTGCAGATCTCGACACTCTGAGGAGCGATGAACCCCTTGACTACTGGGTGTGCAGGCTTGACCTGTGGCCTGAGCTATCCCAATTTGCAATCGAACTTCTGGCCTGCCCCGCTTCAAGTGTCCTGTCAGAAAGGACCTTCAGTGCAGCAGGAGGTATTGTCACTGAGAAGAGAAGTCGCCTAGTTAAAAAAAGTCTTGATTATCTCACCTTTATTAAAATGAATGAGGGATGGATCCCGAAGGGACTGACATTGGGCGATACATTTGAGTAAAAAAGGCCTGATGAGATGAGCTGCCTTGGGCTAAAAATGGTCCACACGCTGCTGTATTTTATCTTCGAATGCCGGATGACTTGCGTGACTTATCTGCCAACAACTAGGGTTCAAGCCGCAATATTTTAGGGCACTTTCTAACTGTCAAACAAACATCAATTTTTCTGGCCGCTGCTACAGCAGCAGCTGCAACAATACCTAATTTTTCAGGCATGTGTACATGCCAAATTTTTCTGGCCTCTGGTGCTGCACTGTGGCTTCAAAACCCAAACCAAAAAAAAAAGGCACATAACAGGGATTAAACTGCTAAGAATAGTACTACTTAACACACCACTCATATCTGGTGGCACAGTAGATTGCACATGCAGTGCCCCAAATTTGAAGTAGGAGGACCAACCAAGCATCTTTTTCCATCTCCCGGTTCCTAAAAATTATCTCCGGGTTCCTAAAAATGATGCCATACCCGTACTTAATTGTGCAAAAGGAAGTCATGGCATATGGGGTCTTTCATGCTGTCATGCCTGTTGAGGTTCGGGGACCCTCGTATAAAAAGGCTGAAAGAGAACGACCTGTACTGGGTGTCCAAGCATCTTTTTCCATCTCCCGGTTCCTAAAATCCATGCCATATACACGTCCCCTGATAGGGGACGTAACAGGGATTAAACTGATAAGAATAGTACTAGTTAACACACCACTCCTATCTGGTGGCACAGTAGATTGCACGCGGTGCTCTGACAAAATGCAGAAGGACATTTGGCAGACGGACATTTGGCAGACGGACATTTGCCCGACAGGCAGAAAGCTAAAGAATGTTCCGATTTCGGCCGAGGGCAGATACACAGAGTGCTCTGTTCTAATCAGAGCTTCGGGCGCCACATCTGCCTCTGGGAACCTTACCATGGGTCCCAGACCGCCCGTCTTGTAATTCTCTGTCTGGGAAATTATCTATCTATCTATCTATCTATCTATCTATCTATCTATCTATCTATCTATCAAATCTATCTATTTATCTATCAAATCTATCTATCGTATCTATCATCAAATGTATCTATTGCATCTATTGATCTATGGGGAGTTTGCGGTTGTGCAAATGGACTGTTTGTGGTGCGTTAAAAGGGGAGTTTGGTCTGTCACTGTGAAGCGGGCGTAACCCTTACACTACATGAACGATACAACATCATACCTGATGTTTTAAAGCACGTTATTCCAAACAATTTAGGAATGTTAGGTGATTTATGCCCTTTATGGATTAAAAACAGACTCTGCATCAACTATGTATTGCCATGGATCCCCCTCCGGCATGCCACAGTCCAGGTGTTAGTCCCCTTGAAACAACTTTTCCATCACTTTTGTGGCCAGAAAGAGTCCCTGTGGGTTTTAAAATTTGCCTGCCTATTGAAGTCAATGGCAGTTCGCCCGGTTCGCCGGTTTGCAAACTTTTGCGGAAGTTCGCGTTCGCTGTTCGCGAACGCAAAATTTTAGGTTCGCAACATCACTAGATATTTCTTTTTACAATTTTAGGAAAATTAACTTTCGAAAAACCAGATACATTCCATATGGATCTTCTTGTAACATTTTTTCCACATATCTGTTCTGTTGAATTTTAATTTTTCATCATTATTCGATGGCTCATAAATACTTCCCATTTGCTCAGAACTGTCTAATGTTGTTGTGGAAACAGGTAGATTACGAGTTTTGCGTTATGAGTAAAAAAGCAGCGTTAAAGGGACAGTTCACCCAAAAACTTTCTCCCCTTTAAATTATTCCCAATTATCCTTTTTTCCTGCTAGAGTGTATTAAATTAGTTGCAAGTAGCTCCTTTACTCCTATTTCAGCATTGAAATAGCTGATTTAGCTTGTGGTTTCCCAACCTATACTGAAAGTTTTGATACTGGAGTATATGCTATTGACAAGCCTAAGTAAACACAGTCAGCAGAAATAGTTACACTCTCAGTGGGATGCAGGATAGTTAAGTAATAAAATGATAATTTTCCATTGTTCTCTATGGTGCTATGGTGTTCCAGACAATTATAAGATAAGGAAGCTATTGTGTGTACACAAAGTGATAACATAATGAGATCTGATATTACCCATTGTTATAGGCTGTGGTTTCAAAGCACAAAACCAGCTACTTCATATACACAAATAAACCCGAAAATACAATTTCTCAAATATTTTATACTCTGCAGATAGTATAATCAGTCATTTAAAATACATTAATGGAATCTAAATAAAAATTCCTATCATTACCTAAATAATTCCTATTTAAAACTAAATACTTACCTGTAAAATAAACCCTAAGCTAGCCACAATATAACTAATAGTTACATTGTACCTAGCTTAGTGTTTATTTTTATTTTACAGGCAAGTTTGTATTTATTTTAACTAGGTAGAATAGTTACTAAATAGTTATTAACTACTAACTACCTAGCTAAAATAAATACAAATTTACCTGTAAAATAAAACCTAACCTGAGTTACACTAAAACCTAACCTTACACTACAATTAAATAAATTATCTAAATTAAATATAATTACCTAAATTACAAAAAAAACACACTAAATTACACAAAATAAAAAACAAATTATCTGATATTTAAACTAATGACACCTAATCTAATAGCCCTATCAAAATAAAAAAAAAAAACAAAATAAAAAAAACCTAGCCTAAACTAAACTACCAATAGCCCTTAAAGTGGCCTTTTGCGGGGCATTGCCCCAAAGAAATCAGCTCTTTTACCTGTAAAAAAAAAATACAAACAGCCCCCCCAACAGTAAAACCCACCACCGACACAACCAACCCCCCAAATAAAATCCTATCTAAAAAACCTAAGCTCCCCATTGCCCTGAAAAGGGCATTTGGATGGGCATTGCCCTTAAAAGTGCATTTAGCTAACCTAGAAATAAAACCTACCCAATAAACCCTTAAAAAACCTAACACTAACCCCTGAAGATCCACTTACAGTTTTGAAGAGCCGACATCCATCCTCAACGAAGCCGGGAGAAGTCCTCAACGAAGCGGCAAGAAGTCCTCAACGAAGCCGGGAGAAGTCTTCATCCAAGCTGGCAGAAGTGGTCCTCCAGACGGGCATGAAGTCTTCATCCAGACGGCATCTTCTATCTTCATTAATCCGGCGAGGAGCGGGTCCATCTTCAAGACATCCGGCACGGAGCATCCTCTTCAAACAAAGTCTTCTTCCCAAATGAATGTTTCTTTAAGTGACGTCATCTATGATGGCGTCCCTTGAATTCTGATTGGCTGATAGAATTCTATCAGCCAATCGAAATTAATGGTGAAAAAATTCTATTGGCTGATGCAATCAGCAAATGGGATTGAACTTCAATCCTATTGGCTGATCCAATCAGCCAATAGGATTGAGCTTGCATTATATTGGCTGTTCCAATCAGCCAATAGAATGCAAGCTCAATCCTATTGGCTGATTGCATCAGCCAATAGCATTTTTTCAACCTTAATTCCGATTGGCTGATAGAATTCTATCAGCCAATCAGAATCTAAGGGAAGCCATCTTGGATGACGTCACTTAAAGGAACCTTCATTCGACGGGAGTCGTTGTAAGAAGAGGATGCTCCTCGCCAGATGTCTTGAAGATGGACCCCCTACGCACCGGATGGATGAAGATAGAAGATGCCGTCTGGATGAAGACTTCTGCCCGTCTGGATGAAGACTTCTGCCCATCTGGAGGACCACTTCTGCCGGCTTGGATGAAGACTTCTCCCAGCTTCGTTGAGGACATCTTGCCGCTTCGTTGAGGATGGATGTCGGGTCTTCAAAAACTGTAAGGGGATCTTTGGGGGTTAGTGTTAGGTTTTTTTAAGTGTTTATTGGGTGGGTTTTAGTTTTAGATTAGGGTTTGGGCAGCAGTAGAGCTAAATGCCCTTTTAAGGGAAATGCCCATCCAAATGCCCTTTTCAGGGCAATGGGGAGCTTAGGTTTTTTTAGTTAGGGTTTTATTTGGGGGGTTGGTTGTGTGGGTGGTGGGTTTTACTGTTGGAGGGTTGTTTGTATTTTTTTTTAAATATAAAAGAGCTGATTTCTTTTGGACAATGCCCCGCAAAATGCCCTTTTAAGGGCTATTGGTAGTTTAGTTTAGGCTAGGGTTTCTTTTATTTTGGGGGGGCTTTTTTTATTTTGATAGGGCTATTAGATTAGGTGTAATTAGTTAAAATATCTTGTAATTTGCTTTTGATTTTGTGTAATTTAGTGTTTTTTTTTGTAATTTAGGTAATTGTATTTAATTTAGTTAATTATATTTAATTTAGGTAATTTATTTAATTGTAGTGTAAGGTGAGATGTTAGTGTAAATCTGTATTTATTTTAACTAGGTAGTTAGTAAATAGTTAATAACTATTTAATATCTATTCTACCTAGTTAAAATAAATACAAACTTGCCTGTAAAATAAAAATAAACCCTAAGCTAGCTACAATGTAACTATTAGTTATATTGTGGCTAGCTTAGGGTTTATTTTACAGGTAAGTATTTAGTTCTAAATATGAATTATTTAGTTATTAAAAGTAGGTTTTATTTAAATTTATTTTAATTATATTTAAGTTAGGAGGTGTTAGGGTTAGACTTAGGTTTAGGGGTTATAGTGGCGGCGACGTTGGGGCGGCAGATTAGGGGTTAATAAATGTAGGTAGGGGGCGGCGATGTTAGGGGCGGCAGATTAGGGGTTAATAATATTTAACTAGTGTTTGCTAGGCAGGACTGCAGTGGTTTAGGGGTTAATATGTTTATTATAGTGGCGGCGATGTCCGAAGCTGCAGATTAGGGGTTAATAAGTATAATGTAGGTGTCGGCGATGTCGGGGGCGACAGATTAGGGGTTAATAAGGGTAAGATTAGGGGTGTTTAGACTCAGGGTTCATGTTAGGGTGTTAGGTGTAAACATAAATTTTGTTTTCCCATAGGAATCAATGGGGCTGCGTTACGGAGCTTTACGCTGCTTTATTGCAGGTGTTAGGATTTTTTTCAGCCGGCTCTCCCCATTGATGTCTATGGGGAAATCGTGCACGATCATGTACAACCAGCTCACCGCTGACTTAAGCAGCGCTGGTATTGGAGTGCGGTATGGAGCACAATTTTGCTCTACGCTCACTTCTTGTCTTTTAACGGTGGGTTTATAAAAACCCATAATACCAGCGCTGTAGGTAACACAAAACTCGTAATCTAGCCGAGAGTTTGGAATTCTGAGCATGCTTAAAGGGACATGAAACATAACATTTTTCTTTCAATATTCGGATAGATTATACATTTTTAAACAACTTTCCAATTTACTTCTGTTATCAATTTTTCTTCATTCTTTTAGTATCTTTTATTGAAGAAGCAGAAGTGCACTTCTGGGTGCTAACTGAACACATCAGTAAGTCAATTAAAATGGACATATGAGTTCAGCCACCAATCAGCAGCTAGCTTGAAGCCCCCTGAGCCTATCTAGATATGCTTTTCAACAAAGAATATCAAGAAAATTAAGCAAATTAGATAATAGAAGTAAATTGGAAAGTTCTTTAAAAATGTTGAATCATGAAAGAAAAAATTTGGGTTTCATGGCCCTTTAATACTCATGTATACAACAATGCACTTAATAGTTTGTTCTATAAAAACACTATTAAGCTAAAACAGTATTTGTATGGTACTATGCAAAGAATTATCAGCTTCATGTACTTTATACTTAAAACATTCGTTGGGACCCCAGTGGCTATGAATGGATTATAATCACTCAAGTCACTAAATATATTCATATACTATATATCTTTGAAGAACTACTGTAATCTTCCAATATGGATGTTGTATGAATTAAATGGATGTTAAAATGTTTGTTTCATTGTTGTAAAAAAAAGGGCTAAGCAGTTGTTTATACTTAGAAATTATTGCAATGTGTATTATTCTTCTTTTTAAATTGATGTTATCGTTTTATTTCTTTTTTACTCTACATTTGTGCAGTGTACATTACTTGACAGAATAAAACTTACGGCTAGATTTAGAGTTCTGCGGCCAAAGGGGTGTGTTAGCTACGCGTGTATTTTTCCCCCCGCACCTTTTAAATACCGCTGGTATTTAGAGTTCACAGAAGGGCTGTGTTAGGCTCCAAAAAGGGAGCGTATAGCATAATTTACCGCCACTGCAACTCTCAATACCAGCGGTGCTTACGGACGTGGCCAGCTTAAAAAACGTGCTCGTGCACGATTCCCCCATAGGAAACAATAGTTTGAGCGGAAAAAAAACCTAACACCTGCAAAAAAGCAGCATTCAGCTCCTAACGCAGCCCCATTGTTTCATATGGGGAAACACTTCCTATGTCTACACCTAACACCCTAACATGTACCGCGAGTCTAAACACCCCTAACCTTACACTTATTAACCCCTAATCTGCCGCCCCCGCTATCGCTGACCCCTGTATATTATTTTTAACCCCTAATCTGCTGCTCCGTACACCGCCGCAACCTACCTTATCCCTATGAACCCCTAATCTGCTCCCCTAACCCCAGCCGACCCCTATATTATATTTATTACCCCCTAATCTGCCCCCCCAACGTCGCCGCTACCTACCTACACTTATTAACCCCTAATCTGCTGACCGGAGCTCGCCGCTACTCTAATAAATGTATTAACCCCTAAAGCTAAGTCTAACCCTAACCCTAACACCCCCCTAAGTTAAATATAATTTTTATCTAACGAAATAAAATAAATCTTACTAAATAAATTATTCATATTTAAAACGAAATACTTACCTGTAAAATAAACCCTAATATAGCTACAATATAAATAATAATTATATTGTAGCTATTTTAGGATTAATATTTATTTTACAGGCAACTTTGTATTTATTTTAACCAGGTACAATCAGAATCAGCCAATCAGATTGAACTTGCATTCTATTGGCTGATCGGAACAGCCAATAGAATGCAAGCTCAATCTGATTGGCTGATTGGATCAGCCAATCAGATTGAACTTGAATCTGATTGGCTGATTCCATCAGCCAATCAGATTATTCCTACCTTAATTCTGATTGGCTTTTAAGGGCTGGTAAGGTAATAGAGCTGGTATCTTTTAAATGTAGAATAGGGTAGGGATTTTTTTTTATTTTGGTGGGCTTTGTTATTTTATTAGGGGGCTTAGAGTAGGTGTAATTAGCTTAAAACTGTTGTAATATTTTTATAATGTTTGTAAATTATTTTTTTATTTTTTGTAACTTAGTTCTTTTTTTATTTTTTGTACTTAGTTCTTTTTTTATTTTTTGTACTTTAGTTAGTGTATTTATTTGTATTTATTTGTAGGTATTTGTATTTAATTTATTTAATGATAGTGTAGTGTAAGGTTTAATTGTAACTTAGGTTAGGATTTATTTTACTGGTAATTTTGTATTTCTTTTAGCTAGGTAGTTATTAAATAGTTAATAACTATTTAATAGCTATTGTACCTAGTTAAAATAAATACAAAGTTGCCTGTAAAATAAATATTAATCCTAAAATAGCCACAATGTAATTATTATTTATATTGTAGCTATATTAGGGTTTATTTTACAGGTATGTATTTAGCTTTAAATAGGAATAATTTATTTAATAAGAATAATTTTATTTTGTTAGATACAAATTATATTTAACTTAGGGGGGTGTTAGGGTTAGGGTTAGACTTAGCTTTAGGGGTTAATACATTTATTATAGTAGCGGTGAGGTCCGGTCGGCAGATTAGGGGTTAATAATTGTAGGTAGGTAGCGGCGACGTTGGGGGGGGGCAGATTAGGGGTTAATAAATATTATGTAGGTGTCGGCGCTGTTAGGGGCAGTAGATTAGGTGTACATAGGGATAATGTAGGTGGCGGCGGTGTGCGGTCAACAGATTAGGGGTTAAAAAAATTTAATAGAGTGGCGGCGTTGTGGGGGGCCTCGGTTTAGGGGTACATAGGTAGTTTATGTGTGTTAGTGTACTTTAGAGCACAGTAGTTAAGAGCTTTATGAACCGGCGTTAGCCCAGAAAGCTCTTAACTCCTGGCTTTTTTCTGCGGCTGGAGTTTTGTCGTTAGAGTTCTAACGCTCACTTCAGCCAAGACTCTAAATACCGGCGTTAGAAAGATCCCATTGAAAAGATAGGATATGCAATTGGCGTAGGGGGATCTGCGGTATGGAAAAGTCGCGGCTGGAAAGTGAGCGTTAGACCCTTTCCTGACTAACTCTAAATACCAGCGGGCGGTAAAAACCAGCGTTAGGACCCCCTAACGCTGGTTTTGACGGCTAACGCAGAACTCTAAATCTAGGCATATGGTTTTTAAAAATTCTATACAGATCAATATAGAAATAAATATTTTAAAATAAAAAGAACATTTAATTCTAAGTGAAGAACATTGGAATGTAAAATATTTACAGTACAAAAACACAGTTAATCACATCCACCTAGATTACAAGTTTTGCGCTATAGAGGGTGCGAAAAGAACGCAGCAAAATTTGCGTTATTTCACCCTCCATACCGCTGCCATTACGAGTTTTGAAAAAGCTGCCTTGTGCGTGCTATATGGTTGTGTTAAGCTCCATACCGCACAAAATACAAGCGCTGCTTTGACGTGAGGAGAAAGTGTTAGAAAAAAACACCTGCGATCACGGAATGAAAAGCTCCATAACGCAACCTCGTTGATGTCTATGGGAAAAAAATAACATAAACCCCACGTCTAAACACCCGACATCCCCCGACATCGCCGACACCTACATAAACTTATTAACCCATAATCTGCCTCCACCTAAATATATTAACCCCTAATCTTCCACTCCCGATATCGCCACCACTATACTAAAGTTATTAACCCCTTTTCCCCCGCACCCCAACATCGCCCATACTATAATAAAGATATTAACCCCTATTCCGCCGCTCCCCGACGTTGCCGCCTCTAAATAAAGTTATTAACTCCTAAACCTCTGGCCTCCCATATCACTGCCACTAACTAAACCTATGAACCCCTAAACCGTCAGTCTCCCACATTGCAAAAAACTAATTTAATCTATTAACCCCTAAACCCAACAACCCCTAACTTTAAATTAAAATCCCTATCTTAAAATAAATAAAAACTTACCTGGGAAATTAAAAAAAACTAAGTTTAAACTATAAATTAAATTAACATTACTATTATACTAAAATGAATATAACTATCAATTAAATAAATTAAATTACTCATTAAAAAATACTAACACTACTAAAAAAATTAAATCTACAGTTACAAAAAATTAAAAATACTAAATTACAAACAATAAAAAAACACTAAATTACAAAAAATAACAAATGAAATTATCCAAAATAAAAACAATTACACCTAATCTAATAGCCCTTTCAAAATAAAAAAGCCCTCCCAAATAAAAAAAAACCCTAGCCTACAATAAACTACCCTATAGCCCTTAAAAGGCCCTTTTGTAGGGCATTGCCCTAAAGAAATCAGCTCTTTTCCCTGAAAAAAATACAAAGACCCCCACAACAGTAAAACCCACACCCAACCAACCCCCCAACCGGTGGTAAGAAGCTGCAGTGATCCGCTAGTAGCAGCATGGAACCCAGGGGCAGGATAAATCCTCAGATACCTGCAGAACCCTTTGGCAATGGTTCCTTTATACAGGTAAGGTGGGGGAAGCAGGTTAACAGTGCAAAATCAGGTACTTCCTGTTTTTCTTGTTGCCATGGTAACAGACATGTTTATCATATATAGGGCTCTTTTGGTGCCTTTTTTAGTCAGTTTCAATGTAGCAGGGTGTTGGTTATTTCCTGTTTGTTCTCCTGGTCTGTTTTCAGTGCAGCAGATTGGTGTTTTGTTTTTTGTTTTTTCTCCCTTCTTTTCTTTTCTGTTTTTTAAGGCATTCATGCTTTTCTTTTTACTTAGTTTGTGTTTTTTACTGCTAGTTGCTCAGGTTTTCATGGCTTCCCCCATGCATAGCAAAAATAAGTCGCATTCAAGAGGTTCAAGGTAAGCAATGCTCAGTTATGGGTAAAAAAAAAAAAAAGAAAAGAGAGCATGTTTTAATTTTTGCCTTTTCTCTTCCCTCAGGTCTCCCGGTAGATCCCCAGTTAATCCTGTAGATAGAAGTCCAAGACCCTCCCACTGTATGGCATGTTATGAACCAGCGGTCTAGGGGGGGAAAACTCTGCCTTTAATCTATTAACATGGCGGCAGGACCCTCAACCCCCCAGGCTCCTTCAACAGACGTTATACGTCAGGCTGTAAGAGAAGCTATCCACAGCCGCAAGCAGACAAGATCAGCTGTCTCAGAGGAGCCTGAGGTGGGGAGCTCAGAGGAGAAAGGTCAATTGAGGGGCAACCCTTGCAAAGAAGAGGATGATCCCTCAGGGGATGAAGGTTTAGGGACCTCTAGCAGCTTTGATGACAGCAGAACAGAGGCCTTTATTGAGGCTATTAGGAAAACCTTAGGCTTACAAGGGGTCTCAGTTCAGGAATCTGCTGGTAGCAAGCATTTTGCCAGCCTGAAAAAGAAAGACTTTTACTTACCTCTTCATGATACCATCAAATACCTTATTAAAGATGAATGGCTGAAAGTAGAAAATAAAGTTTCTATTCAAGGAAGGTTTGGCAGATTGTATACTTTTAAGGAGTCAGGTTCAGCCTCCTGGATTGCGGCCCCTAAGGTTGACGCGGCTGTGGTGCGCTTGACTAAGAAAATGACTTTATCTGTGGACAATTCAGGTTCTTTGCATGACCCTATGGAAAGAAGGATGGATATTAATCTCTCCAAAGCCTATGTGGCATCTGAGTCAAGTCTACGCCCTGCTGCTGCTAATTACCTAAAGGCAATAAACAAGAAAAAGGAAAAAATAAGAACAAGAATAGAAGAACAAAAAAGGTCACTTTTTCAGACAGTGAAGGGGACTCTCAAGAGGAGGGACACACATCAGGGGAAGGGTCCAACTCAGGAGATGAAGACAGACAAAATCTAAATAATATGACAGAATTAGGAGCTAAAACTAAGAAAGGCTCTATACTTAGAACCAATGTAATTCAATGAGTTTCCAAATATCAACAGGAGGGGCCCCTAGTACCAGGGACATCAATTGCTACATCCAATAGGGAAATAGACCAGGAAGTAGCACAGGTTTTTCAGGTAAATACAAAAGAACCAGAAGGGGGGGGGGGAGGAGATGGAAAAGCAAGAGAGAATCAATTGCCCCCACGGAGAGGGAGGTCACAAACCAAGTACAAGTGAATTCAGTAATTAACCTATCCTCCTCAGAACTAAGTGAAACTGAAACCAGGGTATTGAGTCTAGGTTTAAATTTTGTCCCAAGTGAGGATTTTAATCTCTTTCAGACTCTAATTGACACAAACAAATTGATTCGTAATTTAACACTAAAAAAAACATTTTAAAAATGATGATAATGGAGACGTTTGTGATCATTTGCAGCCTGAAGGAGAGAGACATCCTATGAGTAGGAACCTTAGCTATCAGGAGGAATGTGATCTAGAAATTCTGGAATCATTGTATGATGAAAGCAACAGTGATAATGTTACCAAGCAGATAATAAAAGGAACAACATTGAAAAATGCTTCCTCTTTTTATCCTATCCAATCAAGGGGGGAGATTTTGGAAAAATTCCAAAAACGAGTTGAAAGAGATCTGAATAAACTAGCTTATAGAGTAAGTCATAATAAAAGACAAAATCTGACCAAAGAAGAGTATTTGGTATTAAAGAAATTGGGAGATAGAAAAGATCTAGTAATTAGGGCGGCCGACAAGGGAGGCTCGGTCGTAGTTATGGACCGAGCCTTCTTTGTCAATGAAGCCCACAGGCAGTTGAACAATTCTTATCAATATACCAAGTTGGCGTTTAACCCTACACAACATTTCTGAAAGGAACTTGGGCATTTAGTTGATGACGGAATGGAAGGTGGTTTTGTAGATATCAAAACCAAGGAATTTTTGATGGTAGAACATCCTGTAATTCCGATCTTCAACTTCCTGCCAAAGTCCACAAATCCCTAGAAAATGTGGTAGGAAGGCCTATAATAAGTGGCATTAATTCAGTCTTTGAACACCTTTCAGAATGGTTGGACGGAATTCTCCAACCATTGGTGAAACAGCTACCTAGTTTTTTAAGGGATACTACACAGTTATTACTTGAAATGGACTCTATGGAATGGAAAGAAAACTACATATGGCTTACCATAGACATAGTTTCGTTGTATTCCTCGATCAGACATGGAAAAGGTCTAGAAGCAATAAGTTATTTTCTACGTAGAAATAAAACCTTTGATGAAGATTTCTGTCAATATATTTTGCGAGTAACAGAATTTTTACTTAGCCACAACTTCTTCGCCTTCGAGGGGGATTTTTACCTCCAGAGGTGTGGGACAGCTATGGGAGCAAAATTTGCACCATCCTATGCGAATTTATTCATGGGATGGTGGGGGCTGTCCCACATCTTTGGAGGTGAAAATACGAATAGGGACCACATTGTTTATTATAAACGATATATAGATGATTTGATATTTATATGGAGTGGTAGCCCCAAGGAGGCGGAGGAGTTTGTGGCAAGACTAAATACGAATGATGTGGGAATAAAATATGAACAAAAATAGTATACATTATTTAGATGTCAATCTAAAAGGATGGGAACAAAGTAAAATTGAGGTAGAGCTGTATAGAAAACCCATATCGGGCAATACCATTTTGCATGCCCGTAGCAACCACCCCAAGAGGGTCTTTAAATCTGTTATAAGGGGTCAATATATAAGGCTCAAAAGAAATTGTACTGATAAAAAAGTGTATCAGATACAAGCAGATGAACTCAATAAAAGATTGAGAGAAAGAGGATACCCACAAAAAGATCCTTGTGGCAATCTGGTCTTTAGTCTGTGTATCCAGAATATTTCTCTCTTAGCTAAAATTGACTCCCTATCCCCTCCTCTAGAGCCCATTTGTACATTGTCTATTATTGTCCATCTTAGAGTTTTACTATTTTTGTTGTGATGATTTTTAAAATGGAGCACCAGTGGTGTAGTTAATTTACCTAATTTAATATTAGATAGATGTTCTCTAATCCTGTATCTTACTTCTCTTGTAGTGAGTCCAGTGTATTGTACCTCACATTCTATACAGGTTAAGAGATAAATAGAATATGTGGCTCTACAATTAGTACATCCTTTGAATTCAAAGGTCTCTCCTGTTACACAGCTATTGAACTCCTGTCTGGGATCTAATTTCTCACAGGCCTTGCAATGTAAATTGCTACACCTAAATACTCCTCTATGCTCTAACCATGAGCTTCTTCTTGGAGTCTCAGGTTTCAATTGTGTAGGTGCAATCCTGTTTCCAATAGAATAGTTATTAAATAGTTATTAACTATTTAATAACTACCTAGCTAAAAGAAATACAAAATTACCTGTAAAATAAATCCTAACCTAAGTTAAAATTAAACCTAACACTACACTATCAATAAATAAATTAAATTAATTAACTACAAATACCTACAATTAAATACAATTAAATAAACTAACTAAGTTACAAAAAATAAAAAAAACTAAGTTACAAAAAATAAAAAAATATTACAAGATTTTTAATCTAATTACACCTAATCTAAGGCCCCTAATAAAATAACAAAGCCCCCCAAAATAAAAAAATGCCCTATCCTATTCTAAATTACAAAAGTTAACAGCTCTATTACCTTACCAGCCCTTAAAAGGGCCTTTTGCGGAGCATGCCCCAAAGAAATCAGCTCTTTTGCATGTTAAAAAAACACAATACCTCCCCCCAACATTACAACCCACCACCCACATACCCCTACTCTAACCCAAACCCCCCTTAAATAAACCTAACACTACCCCCCTGAAGATCTCCCTACCTTGAGTCGTCTTCACCCAACCGGGCAACGATGGACCAAAAGAGGGCATCCGGAGCGGCAGAAGTCTTCATCCTATCCGGGCAGAAGAGGACATCTGGACCGGCAGACATCTTCATCCAAGCGGCATCTTCTATCTTCATCCATCCGACGAGGAGCGGCTCCATCTTCAAGACCTCCGGCGCGGAATATCCTTCTTGACCTACGACTAGACGACAAATGAAGGTTTCTTTAAGTGACATCATCCAAGATGGCGTCCCTCGAATTCCGATTGGCTTATAGGATTCTATCAGCCAATCTGAATTAAGGTAGGAAAAATCTGATTGGATGATCCAATCAGCCAATCAGATTCAAGTTCAATCGGATTGGCTGATCCAATCAGCCAATCAGATTGAGCTTGCATTCTATTGGCTGTTCCGATCAGCCAATAGAATGCAAGCTCAATCTGATTGGATCAGCCAATCCGATTGAACTGGAATCTGATTGGCTGTTTCAATCATCCAATCAGATTTTTCCTACCTTAATTCCGATTGGCTGATCCTATCAGCCAATCAGATTTCGAGGGATGCCATCTTGGATGATGTCACTTAAAGGCATCTGATGAAATGGTCTTGAACAGACTGAGAAACGCGTTGCAAATAAAACACCGCTTGTTTTAAACCACAACCCATTTTTTTGGGGGTTTCTTTGTCCTTTTAATAGGATACCGACTATTGAACTTTTGTGTGCTGACACTGTCAGTTATTGAGACGGATATCGATCGTGTGAGCAGAGTGGGGGAGAACATACCAGCTTCCAGAGCACTTATCCGGCTATTGGCCCTAAAGATCACCAGTGCTAGCCTCCAGCTGCCCGTCCAGATTCCACAGGTCCCCTGGGTGAGACCTCCAGCGTACTGACTGCTGGTTATCAAATGTCAGCCTGCTTGTTTGCACCTTCTTTACCCAAGGTGCCACTCCTTTTGTGAGTAGTTTTACTGCACTTTACATTTATACTTTTATTGTGTATACGATTTACACTATGTTGGCGCCCCATGTTTATTCTTTATTCTAGACATCCTGACCCCACCATCTTGGAGCACGCCAAGAATTTAAGCACTTAGCCTCATTATATCCTTTATGCTTTTGAATTGGACATTTCTTCAAAATATATTTTATTTTGGACATTGATATGAACTCTGAACTTTCATATTTTGATTTATTGCATCCTATGTATTGTTGATTAATCGTTCTTCATATGATTTTTATTATATACATCTGTGTATTCAAATTAGATTATTCACACTTGTTTTATTATATTATTCACTTTTTTCAATAGCCCTATTGTTTCTATGGGCACATACTAACAGGTTGTATTAATTTTATCGGTGGTTTTCAGCACATCCTCTTCCTTTTTAGGAATTACTTTATTTATATTTAAATTGGAAAATTGTTTAAAATGACATGCTCTATCTGAATCATGAAAGTTTATTTTGGCCTAGACTGTCCCTTTAATGATGACCGCACTGCAATGGTTTATAGTACCTTCATGTAGTCGCAAACTTTGTTTTAAGATTACAGCTATTGTTCGTAAAATATATATATTTTAAATTTTCTAGCGTTTCTCTGCCGACTCCGTCCAAACCCTACTTCCTTTTTCTCCTTGTCTGACATCTCTACGTCGCTCTAAAGCGGGTTCACAATCATGAACTCTGTGATATTGTAACTGAAACATAGTATTTAATGAATTACTACATTCATTGAATACTATAATATTGGAGAGGGCAGCAGGATTATTGTGTCCGTGTAACCAGCTTTTCTACTTACTTTGACCGCGATCGATGTGGAATGGTATTTTGTAACCAAGTTTTAAATATGATCCCTATAGAGTCTCATGAACGAGCATGTACATTAAACACTGCTATTCTGGTTAAACGCATGCGCTTAATACTTGCGTGCTGTTTCAAAGTATGTGCTGAACACCCCGGGGGGGGGGGGGGGGGGGGGAATGACCATTAGAGGATTGAAAATGACTAGTCTGTCAATCATTTTGACAAAATCGGAGGAATGGAGGTTATTGCAGGCTGTTTAAAAGGTAAAAAACTGCTCAAAATAAGAATATTAAAAAAAAAAGATGAATTAAACTATGCCTAATTTTAAATACTCTATACTATGACGTGACCGAGTTCGGTTGACTTTACCTTCACTTTAACCTGTCTGAGCATGTACTTAACACTAATGAAATTAGAGTTTTGGGTAAAAGTCTATCCTTTAGTCCATCAAATACACCAAATATGTTCCAACTTTTTGTAGATGTCAATAATTTCACTAGAATGTTATCACTACAAAAGTATTTTGCAGAGAAACGTAAAAAAAACACTGCCAACATTCCCATTGTGTTGGACACTATGAATGAACGTTTATAATGATGGTTGTGTGGTATATGAACCCGATACCCTGATTGGAACAGCCAATAGAATGCAAGCTCAATACTAATGGCTGATTGGATCAGCCAATAGGATTGAAGCTCAATACTATTGGCTGATTGCATCAGCCAATAGGATTTGTTCACCTTTAATTCCGATTGACTGATAGAATTATATCAGCCAATCGGAATTCAAGGGACACCATTTTGGATGACGTCACTTAAAGGAACCTTCATTCGGGAAGAAGAGTTCGATTGAAGAGGATGCTCCGCTCCGAATGTCTTGAAAATGGACCCGCTCCACGCCGGATGGATGAAGATAGAAGATGCCGTCTGGATGAAGTATTCTGCCCATATGGAGGACCACTTCTGCAGGCTTGGATGAAGACTTCTCCCGGCTTTGTTGAGGACTTCTTGCCACTTTGCTGAGGACTTTTCCCGGCTTCGTTGAGGATGGATGTCCGGTCTTCAAAACTGTAAGTGGATCTTCGGGGGTTAGTGTAAGGGTTTTTAGGGGTTTATTGGGTGGGTTTTAGCTTTAGATTAGGGTTTGGGCAATTGAAAAAGAGCTAAATGCCCTTTTCAGGGCAATGGGGATCTTAGGTTTTTTTAGTTAGGATTTTATTTGGGGGGTTGGTTGTGTGGGTGATAGGTTTTACTGTTGGGGGAGTGTTTGTATTGTTTTTTACAGGTAAAAGAGCTGATTTCTTTGGGGCAATGCCCCGCAAAAGGCCCTTTTAAGGGCTATTGGTAGTTTGGCGGTGATGTTAGGGGCGGCAGATTAGGGGTTAATAATATTTAACTAGTGTTTGCGATGCGGGAGTGCGGTGGTTTAGGGGTTAATATGTTTATTATAGTGGCGGCAATGTCTGGAGCGGCAGATTAGGGGTTAATAAGTATAATGTAGGTGGCAGCGATGTTGGGAGCAGCAGATTAGGGGTTAATAAGTGTAAGATTAGGGTTGTTTAGACTTGGGGTTCATGTTAGGGTGTTAGGTGTTAACATAAATTTTGTTTCCCCATAGGAATCAATGGGGCTGCGTTAGGAGCTTTACGCTGCTTTCTTGCAGGTGTTAGACTTTTTTTCAGCCGGCTCTCCCCATTGATATCTATGGGGAAATTATGCACGAGCACGTAAAACCAGCTTACCGCAGCTTTCAGCAGCGCTGGTATTGGAGTGCGGTATGGAGCTCAATTTTGCTCTACGCTCACTTCTTGCCTGATAACGCCGGGTTTATGAAAACCTGTAATACCAGCGCTGTAGGGAAGTGAGCGGTGACAATAACGTGCAAGTTAGTACCGCACTGCTCTTACTGCAAAACTCGTAATCTAGCTGTTAGAAATCATTAAAACCAGTGAAGATTTATGGTGGATCACCAGTGATGTGAGTTCTCTTTACTTTAATATTCCCCATGACAAAGGTTTATTAGCTATTCAATCCTATTTAAAAACAGATATATACATGCCGGCCAAACAACAAAACTACATTAGTGAACTTATTAATTTTATTTTACACCATTATTATTTTAAATATCAGGGTTGTTTTTATTTACAGATCAAGAATACGGCCATGGGCACCAGATTTACCCCCAGTTTCGCGAACCTTTTAATGTTTTTTTTTTAGGACACCTGTATTTACAATTCTCATATGGGGGCAGGTCTGGTGTTCTATGGCCGATATATTGATGATTTGATTTTTTTGTATAAGGGGTCCCTTGCGGATGCATCCTTATTTACAGATTCCCTCAACATTAATGATTATGGTTTGGAGTTCACAAGTAATATTCAATCCACAAAGATAGACTATCTTGATTTTACACTTTTATTCTCACCCTCAGGCAATATTATGTCTGAAACTTTTTTCAAAAAAGATTGTAATAGCTTTCTAGACTTCAACAGCAATCACTATTTAAGCTGGAAGATAAATGTCCCGTACAGACAATTCAGGCGTATAAGGAGCAATTGTAGTACTAAGGAAAAATATGAATTACATATCAATCATTCTTAAAGATAGATTTCTTGAAAAGGGATATCCTCTAGACCTTATACAAAAAGTCTATCTTAGAGCCCTAAATGACGATAGGACCAAATATTTTATTAAGAATACACATAACAACAATAAACAGAACTCAGTAACTAAGAAGTCACTAGGCGAATCAAACACTCAATTGTTCATAACTGGTTTCAGTAGTCACCATCGTGAGATTAAGAGAATCATTTCTAAACAGATATCTTCTAAACCTAGAATAGTCTTTAGAAGAGCCCCCACGATTAAAAGCAAACTGGCTCCAAGTAAGATAGTTAGAGAGAAAATATATCCAAATAAAACAATTATGGCCACTAATAATAAAAAAAACTTTTTTTGGTAATTTTGTTCCCAAATGTGGTACATTTAGATGTCACAAATCTAGATGTAATATGTGTAAAGTTATTAAAAATGGCACTATGACCTTCCAGTCAAATATTACAGGAGAAAAATGTGCTATTAAGAAACGCCTTACATGTGAATCCACCTATGTCATATATTTGGTACAGTGCATGTGTGGGGTCCAATATGTAGGGTACGCGAGTCGCAAAATAAAAAGACGCTGGAGTGAACATATCCGTAATGTCAAAAGGAAGTTCTTGAAACATAGTGTCTCAAGACATTGCACCTATGTTCACAGAGGAAGCTCCAAAACACTTTCCATTTTTCCCATTGAATAGATTTCCGGAAACACTTATAACCCTATGCTGCTTCTCAGACGTAAGGAGACATACTGGATCCACAAATTACACACTTTGACGCCAGAAGGAATTAATAAATATGTGGATCTAGCAGTCTTTGATCTATGACCAATACTCAATGTCCTCACTTACATTTCTTAGTGATATATTACTCATATATACACATATCTCACTTTATTATGACATATCATAACAATATAAACACATACTCGCACATTTATATTCATTTATTTACTTCACATCAATTATTTTATTGTTACTTTTATAAGAGGCATAAATAATCTTTATATGTTTATGTTCACTTAGGTACATTTTGTATCTTAAAATTTATTTCACGCTAGTACTTTTGATCACTATGTTTACTGATATAGTACGATTTGTGGATATGGGATTGCCATTTAGCAGATAAATTTTTGCTGCATGTTCGTTGCGTGTCTGCAGTATTGATGGCCCACACTGTCGATCTATTTCTATTTATTTCACATATAACCTTACTAATATATATTTTTTGTTATATATCACTTAGATTTATTAATATTTTATTATTACAAAATATATTTTTACATAAGTGCTTTTGATATTGATTGGCCATTCTTAGTCTTATCCACTCTCGATATATATATATATATATATATATATATATATATTTTGCTCTTAATGTCTATTCTCCTTAGGACAGTACGTCAATGTTGGGGAGGGTGTGGACACCAATGTGATATTTCACACACATTAGTGAACTTATTAATTTTATTTTACACCATTATTATTTTAAATATCAGGGTTGTTTTTATTTACAGATCAAGAATACGGCCATGGGCACCAGATTTACCCCCAGTTTCGCGAACCTTTTAATGTTTTTTTTTAGGACACCTGTATTTACAATTCTCATATGGGGGCAGGTCTGGTGTTCTATGGCCGATATATTGATGATTTGATTTTTTTGTATAAGGGGTCCCTTGCGGATGCATCCTTATTTACAGATTCCCTCAACATTAATGATTATGGTTTGGAGTTCACAAGTAATATTCAATCCACAAAGATAGACTATCTTGATTTTACACTTTTATTCTCACCCTCAGGCAATATTATGTCTGAAACTTTTTTCAAAAAAGATTGTAATAGCTTTCTAGACTTCAACAGCAATCACTATTTAAGCTGGAAGATAAATGTCCCGTACAGACAATTCAGGCGTATAAGGAGCAATTGTAGTACTAAGGAAAAATATGAATTACATATCAATCATTCTTAAAGATAGATTTCTTGAAAAGGGATATCCTCTAGACCTTATACAAAAAGTCTATCTTAGAGCCCTAAATGACGATAGGACCAAATATTTTATTAAGAATACACATAACAACAATAAACAGAACTCAGTAACTAAGAAGTCACTAGGCGAATCAAACACTCAATTGTTCATAACTGGTTTCAGTAGTCACCATCGTGAGATTAAGAGAATCATTTCTAAACAGATATCTTCTAAACCTAGAATAGTCTTTAGAAGAGCCCCCACGATTAAAAGCAAACTGGCTCCAAGTAAGATAGTTAGAGAGAAAATATATCCAAATAAAACAATTATGGCCACTAATAATAAAAAAAACTTTTTTTGGTAATTTTGTTCCCAAATGTGGTACATTTAGATGTCACAAATCTAGATGTAATATGTGTAAAGTTATTAAAAATGGCACTATGACCTTCCAGTCAAATATTACAGGAGAAAAATGTGCTATTAAGAAACGCCTTACATGTGAATCCACCTATGTCATATATTTGGTACAGTGCATGTGTGGGGTCCAATATGTAGGGTACGCGAGTCGCAAAATAAAAAGACGCTGGAGTGAACATATCCGTAATGTCAAAAGGAAGTTCTTGAAACATAGTGTCTCAAGACATTGCACCTATGTTCACAGAGGAAGCTCCAAAACACTTTCCATTTTTCCCATTGAACAGATTTCCGGAAACACTTATAACCCTATGCTGCTTCTCAGACGTAAGGAGACATACTGGATCCACAAATTACACACTTTGACGCCAGAAGGAATTAATAAATATGTGGATCTAGCAGTCTTTGATCTATGACCAATACTCAATGTCCTCACTTACATTTCTTAATGATATATTACTCATATATACACATATCTCACTTTATTATGACATATCATAACAATATAAACACATACTCTCACATTTATATTCATTTATTTACTTCACATCAATTATTTTATTGTTACTTTTATAAGAGGCATAAATAATCTTTATATGTTTATGTTCACTTAGGTACATTTTGTATCTTAAAATTTATTTCACGCTAGTACTTTTGATCACTATGTTTACTGATATAGTACGATTTGTGGATATGGGATTGCCATTTAGCAGATAAATTTTTGCTGCATGTTTGTTGCGTGTCTGCAGTATTGATGGCCCACACTGTCGATCTATTTCTATTTATTTCACATATAACCTTACTAATATATATTTTTTGTTATATATCACTTAGATTTATTAATATTTTATTATTACAAAATATATTTTTACATAAGTGCTTTTGATATTGATTGGCTATTCTTAGTCTTATCCACTCTCGATATATATATATATATATATATATTTTTTTTTGCTCTTAATGTCTATTCTCCTTAGGACAGTACGTCAATGTTGGGGAGGGTGTGGACACCAATGTGATATTTCACACACATATATATATATATATATATATATATATATATATTTATTTTTTTTTTTTTTAAAGAAACTTAATTCCCGTTTAGTAATTTCTATTTTTCGCCTGGGGTCACTCCCCTAATCCTTCCCATTCCCTTCAATCGATGGTTGACGTTTATTTCATCATGAAGAGGGGTGTGTATTGTTTAGTAATGTGACTAGCACAGCTGATGTTAGTGACGTTCTCCATTGTAGCCTATCACAGCACAGACTTCACACAGACCTGGTCCCGCCCCCTCTCGCTCCGTAACAGCAAAGAAAAATTAAATCTTTACTTTATACTTATTGATCAGCAAACATAAAATGGCATTTTACTATGGATGGATCATCCCTCCGATATTTTACAATGTTAGTGAAGATTCAACAGCCATCACACGCTCTGAAGTAAGCATTATGTCTAGAAAATCCACTCTCAAACAATCTGACATGTCGGGCTCAGAAGTATGCATTGTAATTATTAAATCCACTTATACACAATTTAACATGCCACCAAAAAAATGGGTGCTCTACCAAATGTGAGTGTAATAAACCATACACTATCTCTCACCTATTCATACAATACTAGGCAATGTGTTGCTTCTGTTTCCTTATGTTACATACAGATTGCTGATCCTGGATTGCGGCCTTGTTTCAACCACAGATAGCTGTCTGGACCTGAAATCAACATTTGCTCCTGGGTCCCTAATTTATCACCCTGTTTCTCACTTTAGTATCCTTTGTGGAAGGAGTGGCAATGGACTGCTGGGAGCTAGTGTAGCTTATCTAGTGTGCCATGGGGTAGAGTCATATATGTGCAGCCACCAATCAGCAGCTAGCTCCCATTAGTGCATTGCTGCTCCAGTGCCTACCTAAGTATGCTTTCAACAAAGGATACTAAAACAACAAAGACAATTATATAATAGAAGTAAATTGCAAAGTTATATCAACTTGTATTCTTTGTCTTAATGATGAAAGAAAATTTTGTGATTTCATGTCTTTTTAACAATATAAATTTACAAGTAAACAACTATTAATAAAATTGATTATCAGCCCTATGATGGCATATAGCAATAGCCAGTCACCAAAGGTAGTCAGTTTACACGTAAAAAATAACTTGTGGTAATGATGTTGCTTCACAAACTGTCTGTTTCTTTACCAACGCCAGGTAGAGTACTGTTGTTCCAGAATTAAACAAGCTGTAATCAATGGCTGAGAGGCCAAGCTCACCATAAACCCTTACTGGAACACTACAAGTTAAACACTGTAACCAAGCAGGCTACGGTAAGAGAGCAATGAGACTAAACTTAGTAGCTGACCTCTCTCTAGTACTTTAATCAGCACCTGCAAAGCAAAAATAACAGATAAGTACTAGAAAGTAACTGTAAATTAATAATTCTAAATGCCAAAGGAAAACATAACTTTGTAAACAATTAATCCTGCTATCCAAATGAAGACAAGATCACATAGGTGACTTTAATGCAGATCTTTTGAAAGCAAAGGCATCTAAGAGAGCAAATGGCAAGTAACTATGCTCATGAATAGAATAAGGAAATTTAAAGGGCCATAATACCCAAATGTTTAAACACTTGAAAGTGATGCAGCATAGCTGTAAAAAGCTGACTAGAAAATATCAACTGAACATCTCTATGTAAAAAAGAAACATATTTTACCTCAAAAGTTTCTCAGTAGCCACATCCCATTGTAAAGGACTTCTAAGCAGCAAATCAGTATGTCTGTCCCGGGACAGCGGAAGGAGCTAGCATTCGTGCACACTCACCTTATTTCCCTATTCAGTGTAAGGAAGTTTACAATGAAATTCACGCTATCCGCCTCTTCTCCCCTATAGCACTTCGTGTTGCAGTTATCTATCGGTCCCCTGGCCCAGCATCACCATTTTTGGACCACTTTGAAGCCTGGCTTCCACATTTTCTCTCTTCTAATGTCCCTTCTCTCATATTAGGGGACGTCAACATACCCCTTGATAAGCCTAACACGCCTGCTGCCTCTAAACTTCTATCCCTTACCACCTCTTTAGGCCTGTCCCAGTGGACAACATCTCCAACACACTGTGAAGGCAACTCCATAGACCTGGTCTTCACAAATCTCTGTGCTATTTCCAACTCCCTTAACTTCCCCTTTCCTCTCTCTGAACATCATCTATTAACTTCCTCTCTTACTCTACCTGCTACATCTTTGCAAGCTCCCCAAAAACTGCTACCTTACAGGAATTTAAATGACTTGGATCTCACAAACTTTTCCACTCAACTGAGTCCTCTGCCCTCTGACATTTCATCCCTCTCTTGTCCAAACCTTGTGACTCTACAGTATAATTCGGCACTAAAATCAACACTTGACAAAACTGCCCCCTCCACTCTTCGACGTACATCAATCACTCAACGGCAACCTTGGCACACTAAACAGACCAGATATCTTCAGCGATGCTCACGGGCTGCTGAACGGCAGTGGAGGAAATCACGCACCTGTGCTGATTTCCAACATTATAGATTCACCCTTAAGTCCTACAACTCTGCGCTCAGCCTGGCCAAACAACTCTATTTCTCCTCCCTTGTGTCATATCACGCATCCAACCTCAGAAAACTGTTCTCAACCTTTAACTCCCTTCTACGTCCGCCTGCCCCCCCCGCCCACTACCGACCTCACTGCTCAAATTATTGCTGATCACTTCAAAAATAAAATTGACACCATTAGAAAAGAGATCTGCACCTCGCACCCCGCAAACCCAGCGATCCTACCCACCCCTTCTATTAAGAAAATTCTATGCTACTTCCCTCCTGTAACAGAGTAAGAAGTCTCTGCACTCCTATCCTTGGCTCATCTCACAACCTGCCCACTTGACCCTATTCCTTCACAACTTATTCCCTCTCTCTCTGCTTCACTAACCCCTACCCTAACTCATCTCTTTAACCAATCTCTCACTGCTGGCACATTTCCTGACACATTCAAGCATGTGTCAATCATACCAATCCTAAAAAAGCCCTTGCTTTACCCCTCCACGCCTTCTAACTATTGACTGGTCTCCTTACTTCCCTTTGCTTCAAATAATCGGCTAACTCAATTTCTCACAACTTACTCATTACTTGATCCACTACAATCTGGTTTCCGCCCTAAACACTCAACAGAAACCGCTATTGCTAAAGTAACAAATGACCTGTTATCAGCTAAAGCAAAAGGCCATTACTCCTTGCTAATTATTCTTGACCTGTCCGCAGCTTTTGACACAGTTGACCATCCTCTCCTCCTAAAAATACTACATTCATTTGGAATCCGAGAGACAGCCTCTTTCCTGGTTTGCCTCATATCTCTCAAACCGCTCATTTTCAGTTTCCTTTAACAACATATCTTGTGATCCTATGCCTCTCTCAGTTGGAGTACCGCAAGGCTCTGTCTTGGGCCCCTTGCTTTCCTCTCTTTATACATCCTGCCTTGGAAAACTTATAGCCTCCTTTGGATTCCAGTACCACCTATATGCTGATGATACCCAAATCTATCTTTCCTCTCCTGATATCTCTCCCTCTTTACTCAACCAGATTTCTGACTGCCTCTCTGCAATTTCCTCTTGGATGGCTTCACACTACCTCCAACTCAATCTGTCCAAAACTGAGCTACTTCTTATCCCCCCTCTTCGAGACATCCAACACCTGACATTTCTCTGATGGTTGGAGACTCTATTCTCAACACCTCACCCCAGGTCCGCTGCCTTGGGGTCACACTAGACTCAGAACTCACATTCAACCCACATATACAAGCGCTTACCAAATCCTGCCATTCACACCTATGCAACATTTCAATAATTCGTCCCTTCCTTACTCAAAAAACTACAAAAATACTTATTCATTCCCTCATTTTGACACGCATTGATTATTGCAATCTACTCCTAAATGGCCTTCCAAAACACTGCCTCTCCTCCTTCCAATCTATTATGAATGCTTCTGCTAGACTCATTCACCTAAGTCGACGATCTACATCAGCTGCTCCGCTCTGCCAGTCTCTACACTGGCTCCCCATATATTTCAGAATACAATTTAAAGTATTAGCCCTAACCTACAAAGCACTCAACAGTCTAACTCCCAACTATATTTCCTCTCTCATCGTGAAATATTCCCCATCCCGTCCTCTTCAATCAACCTCTGACCTATGTCTCTACACTCCTGTTATCTCTACGTCCCACTCCCGCCTCCAAGACTTTGCATGTGATGCTCCTGTCCTCTGGAACTCTCTACCCCGCTCCATTAGACTGTCTCCAACCTTGTATAGCTTCAGACGATTCTTGAAAACTCACCTATTCAGAGAGGCGTACCATCTCTCCTCCATCCCGCATCCGAACCAAACTAATACATGTACATGAACTGCTGATTGGCTGCTGTTCATTTCTTCATTTTTTATTTTTATTTTTACCTGCAGCTGAGTATAATTTTTTACACAGCACTTACTCTGCTGAGCTGAGGAGATTGTAATGTAAAATATCTTCCTTTTTTACATAGAGATGCTCAGGTGATATTTTCCTGTCAGCTTTTTACAGTTATACTGCATCAGTTTCAAGTGATTTAGCATATGAGTATTATGTCCCTTTAAAGTCAGACAGTCCAGGCCAAAGCCTCACAGGATAAACAGCATAAAATCATTAAGCACATGAAAATTCCAGAAACATGCTAAAGTCAAATAATTGAGTTCAAACAAAGAGTTAATACAAAGCTGAAGTCAGGGATAGCTAAGTCAAACCAGTAAATTCAGTAAAAAAGAAATCTACTTATTGGATGCGGAAAAAATGTCCAACACATATGGGCAGGGCTTAAAGTTTGATCAATGACAGATACCATAAAGTTGTTGTATATATTTAAAATATTGGCCATTCCTATTATGATCTCAAGCTGAAGGGTAGCTGGTTGAAGAGTAATTTGCGGAAGCAGTTCTTGACAGAAAAGACTGCTGATTAATTTCCATTAGAGATGGGGTCTATAGTTCTTAGCTGTTGTTAAAACTTACAAATTGCCTATTAAACCTTCATTATTTTGATGATGAAAGAAGTAACGTTATTGCTTATCAGCACACATTTTTACAACTATGCATATATTTTATATGTATATATACAGTACTGGGTATTGAGCATATCAAGCCAAGGAGGAGAGGAGGTAATATTGACCAAATATTGCTCCAGCATGAGTCACGCTGGATGTACAGACTCAACACCCTCTCTCCCCTTGGCTTGAATGAAAAAATTGAATTTTCTTGTTTTCTGTAAATATTCCTTACTACACAATACACTGTTAAATAATACAAATATGTGCTTAAAAGTGAGCATCTTAATATGTTTACATAAGTGCCTCTCAGTGTATAAGTGAAATTAAAAATTAAAAGTTTAATGCTGTATATCATTATGTATCATGTAATTTCCAAGAATTTGGAAATTGTAAATATGCTATATTGTATAGTTTAGTTGTACGTAAAATGTATGCAGTTATTTAATTGTAGCCATTGAAATTTACATGCATCATACATTCCCCTTTAAAATCCATGAAGGGGTTGTAACTTTGTATCTGCACCAGTGTTTAAAAGTCTGTTGTGGTGTCTAATCAGACACATCTGATGAAGCCCTGAGTTCAGCCTGGAAAGGGGGAGGGGCGAAACGCGTAATGTTTTGAACAAGACACAGTGTGGAGGACGCCAGCATGGTGGATATGCTGTGAATCTGGCAATATTAAGTTCGAATATCTGAGCAAGTGAAGAGCTGCATAGGCAGAATACATTGCTGTGAGTCACACCACGGATGAGATCCTGTCAGGTAATACCGTAGAGTGTGTGAAGAAAGCGAAGGTAAGCCATGCAGTAATAAGTCTTGCATCCTGAAGTTTTGAAGTTTGGTGTATCACTTGCACATGGGATTAAGTTTTCAACAGTGTATTACCTTTCTTGGACTCTCATAGTATTGTCTCAAAACCGGTACCGGATCAAATACATGGCATTGGGATATCAAGGACGGTATTCTGTTTATCTGTAACCGGAGCGTGTTTTTAACACTCAAGTGCCCGGTATTAGAGATGGACTTTCTCATGAGTCGGTTCTAACCCTGCATATGCTAGCCAACAGACGTCAGTAGTGCACTACACTTGCAACTTGTAATTTGTCCATTGCCATTTTCTCAGCGTGTATCTTTTTGGCTATGTTTTTATTAAAATGTATATGTTCAGCAAACCTGTTTAGGATGTCATTTCCAATTATACTGTGAGGGTGGTTTTTGGTGCGGCCAGTAATCCGCTTTAGCTCTTTAGATTTGGTAGAGCTCTTTTCTAACTAATTTGGTTATATATATATATATATATATATATATATATATATATATATATATATATATATATATATATATATATATATATATATATATATATATATATATATATATATAAATACCGTTCACAATACAGTGTTACCCTCCTTGGGACATCTGCCTGGGTGCAAACATGCAATGAATACTCCAGGAAAAACGGATGCACTCTCAGGTCTTTTTAGTGAAGAAAAAAATCTTTAATGTAACGTTTTCAGGGACTTCATCCCCGTCATCAGCTGTATATATATATATATATATATATATATATATATATATATACTACAGAAATTCTATTTGCTCTTATGAATTATTTCAGTGGTTTTGTCTTTATATGAACTGCAACACTTAAATATTACCGCTGAGGTCATCATAATTAGAAGAATGCATGGTGTGAATTTTAATGAGAAATGTATCAATTGATATTAAAAACATTTATTAAAAATAAAAACCAACAACAATAATAATAGAAATACATTTTTAAAATAACATTTAAATCATGGTCTGGGATTGTGCATAGATATGTTCCTCCACAAAAAAAATAAAAAAAATAAAATGGAAATTGTGCCACATTTTAAATGGCATATAGATATAAATTTTTGCCTAACAAAATTAAGATTTTTATATTATACTGTCAAAATCACCATGGGGTTTTACCATGGGAAATTAACGGAAATCAAAAGGAACCAGGAAGATCTAATAAATCTAACACTATGCACTAATTTATTTTGTATCCCTTTTTTAATAGCCCAGCAGTTTTTGCCACACAGCAATTTGATCATCCTTTTTTATCATACCTTTAAGATGTATACAGTCTCCAAAGAGCTTGTAATTGGCAAAATGTCTTAAAGAGTTTTGCTTGGATTCACTACAGTAAAAGTAAAAATTAATTATCCCACCAATGCTATAATACAAATGCATCAAAAAAGTATTTAGAAATTGGACCGTCTAGCGGAGCACTCAATATGAGATTTGCTATAAATATGATTTGTGACCATCATTAATGAAGTACTAGACCTAATTGACTTTTTCTGGCTTTCTGTCAACGTTATAAAAGTGCTGCACTTGCATTCATTGCTTGTCTGAAACTTCTTTAGCCAGTCTTAATGTCACAGGTATTTTTAGTCAAATACTGATTCTAATTTTAAGTATAATTTCTTTAATGACATACAACCCAAAGATGACATTTGAGTATCTATTAAATCATTTTATATTTTCATACATTTTAACAAAAAATCAGAACTCAACTGTGAGCATACTGCTTTTTTATATTTAATTTTACAGATTTTTTTTTTCCTACTGACTTATTAAGAAGACTTAAATGTCTGCAGATGCTTTGATAATGAGGAAGTGAGAAAGTGATCGGTCTTCCAGTCCCTAATTACTTTTTGCTGACACAAGCTGCCCATTACCTGATATTTGTTGGTTTGGTCAATGTTGAAAATGCAACAAACCGAAGAGCTTGACCTTTAATTTTTATTTTTACTCTCCTGGCTTACTAAGTATCATTTTGCTGTTGGTCTCATTCATTAATGCATGTTGTTCAGCAACAGCAAAAAATCTTCTGTATCCTTGATTAACTTCTCTTTAATGTTAGTTTAAATTCTGCGCTGGCAACTTTATCCATAGCACAGAACACACGAATAGCCTACATGAAAAGGTTTTGTCCATAGAACACACGAAAAGCCTACATGAACGAGTATTGTGCTCAGTGTTTTAAGAGTCAAAACTGTATTCTTTAAAACTTCTGATTTTGTTTTTGAGCTTTTTAAAAAATATTTTTTTTAAAATTGTGCATGATAATTTGTTTTCCTGAAAGAATGTTGTTTAAGAAAATCCATACATGTGTTTGTTCTTGTTGTATAGTTTATGGATTTTAAGTGATTTGCTTCAAAATAGTATACCTTAGATTTAATTATATTCCTTTATATTTTTAAATAACATTTTTATGGAATGCGGTCACATAAGATATTTAATGGAATCTGCAATTTATAACATTAATTAGTGGGAAAGTCTGCCCAGAGGGCAGTCTATTGTAGTGACAGAACCACGGAACCACCCTGCCATTTTCATAAGGGCAGTCTATTGTGGTGACGGAACCACCTTGCCATTTTTGGAATACACCTGAATTCCGAAAATGGCAGGGTGATGAAAGAATCCACCTGGATGCAGTTTACGGTGCATCCAGGTGGATTCTTTCACCATATAAAAGACAAAACAAAGGGGCGCCTCATGTGTAGTATCATCAAATAAGCACAAAGCCACAGAAAAAAGCCAAATGGGTACTCACAAGGCTCTGGAGTACACCTATGTGCTTGTAGGGACAGGCTGCAGATTTTATCAGGTGTAACAGCTCACCCACAGAGGATATCAGTCATTAACTGTAGTAGAAAGATAAAACACAGAAAAGCACCAAATTGTGCAGATAACAAAGGATATGGTGTTTGACTTAGCACAAAAGAAGATTGGGTACTCACATGTTAGATGAGCACACGTATGTGCTAATAGGAGCAAGCTGGCATATTATGGTAAGGTGTGTCAGCTCACCACCAAGGGACTTTTCCCTAGGATGCAATAATATGCCTGAGGAAATGGCGTATGAGCTGAGAAATGCGTTGCATTTACAGGGAGCTTGACTATATGCCCCTAGTTCACTCCTTTGTACATGCATTTTAATTTGTTTTTAATAAATAGTATTTATTAATTTGTAAAAATACTCTTGTGAGTGATTTTACCTGCCTGCACCTGCTTGGAGTGGAACCTAACACACAGAAGTCTGCCACTTTTGCATATTGCATCCTAAGGAAAAGTCCCTTGGTGGTGAGCTGACACACCTTACCATAATATGCCAGCTTGCTCCTATTAGCACATAAGTGTGCTCATCTAACATGTGAGTACCCAATCTTCCTTTGTGCTAAGTCAAACACCATATCCATGTGATCTGCACAATTTGGTGCTTTTCCTGTGTTGTATCTTTCTACTACAGTTAATGACTGATATCCTCTGTGGGTGAGCTGTCACACCTGATAAAATCTGTAGCCTTTCCCTATAAGCACATAGGTATGCTCCAGAGCCTTGTGAGTACTCATTTGGCTTTTTTTCTGTGGCTTTGTGCTTATTTGATGATACTACACATGAGGCGCCCCTTTGTTTTGTCTTTTATATAGTATCTATGGACCATTGTTGGTGAGGAGGAGGCTGCCATCATTGGGAAGAAAGATATACTTCTTAATCTGAAATTGAACTTTCCATTAATATGCCAAATGGATTCTTTCACCACCCTGCCATCCAGATGGATTCCGAAAATAGCAGTGGGGTGAAAGAATCCATCCAGGTGGATTCTTTCACCACCCCTTTTGCTCTCTCTCCCCCCTCTCTTTTGCTCTCTCTCCCCCCTCTCTTTTGCTCTCTCTCCCCTCTCATTAGCTCTCTCTCCCCTCTCATTTGCTCTCTCTCCCCTCTCATTTTCTCTCTCTCCCCCTCTCTTTTGCTCTCTCTCTCCCCTCTCTTTTGCTCTCTCCCCCCTCTCTTTTGCCCTCTCTCCCCCTCTCTTTTGCTCTCTCTCCCCCTCTCTTTTGCTCTCTCTCCCCTCTCAGTCTATGTGTTGCTAAATTAAAAAATATACAAATGATCAAAAATAAAACCTAATCCCTATTAAAATTAAAAAGCCCCCCAAAATAAAAACACCCCCTAATCTAATGCTAAACTACCAATAGCCCTTAAAAAGGCTTTTTGTAGGGCATTGCCCTAAGATAAACAGCTCTTTTGCAGTTACCAAAAATTTTAAGTCCCCCTTAACAGTAAAATCCACCACCCCCCAAAATAAAAAAAACTAACACTAAAAAACCTAAACTATCCATTGCCCTGAAATGGGCATTTGTATGGGCATTACACTTAAAAGGGCATCCAGCTCTTTTGCTGCCCATCCCTGATCTAAAAAAAAAAATATTTAAAAAAAACCCCTAAGACTAACTCCTAAAAATTTAAAAATTTAACCTAAGTTTAAATTAACCTAAATTACAGAAAATAAAAAAATCATAACATTACAGATAATAAAATAAAAAATTACCAAAGTTTACAGAATTAAACCTAATCCCTATGAAAATAAAAAAGCCCCACAAAATAAAAACACCCTTATCTAAGAATAAACTGCCAGTAGCCCTTAAAAGGGCTTTTTGCAGGGCATTGCCCCAAGATAAACAGCTCTTTTAAAGAAAAAAAAGTCTAAGTCCCCCTAACAGTAATCCCACCCACTAAAACCCCCAATAAAATAACCTAACACTAAAAAACCTAAACTACCCATTGCCCTGCAAAAAGGACACTTGTTTGGGTATTGCCCGTAATCTAAATAAAACAAACCCCCCCAAAAAAGCTTAAAAAAACCTAAGTCTAACTCCCAGGTTGCTACTCACTGTTCCTGAAGTCCGGCGGAGAAGGTTCTGTTCCAGGCTGTGAAGTCTTCTTCCAAGCGGCGACCTCTTCTTTCTTCTTCCAGGAACAATCCGGCGCAGAGCGGAGGGCAAAACTGAAGACCGATGACCGCGGAGCAGAAGATCGGCGACCCTGGAACTGAAGACCGGCGATCCTAGAACTGAAGACCGGCGACCCTGGAACTGAAGACTGGCGGTCCTGGAACTGAAGACCAGTGACCCTGGAACTGAAGACCGGCAACCATGGAGCCATGGAGCATGGAGGATCCTCTTCATACGCTCGCCGCTGTATACTGAATAGTGAATTCAAGGTACCCGATTAAAGATGGCGTCCCTTGAATTCCTATTGGCTAATTTAATTCTTCAAATTCAAATCAGCCAATAGGATGAGAGCTACTCAAATCCTATTGGCTGTTCAAATCAGTCAATAGGATGAGAGCTACAGAGATTACATTGTCTATTCAAATCTCATCCAGGGTCGCCGGTCTTCAGCTCCACGGTCATCGGTCTTCAGCTCCGCTCTGCACCAGATGTTCCTGGAAGAAGAAAGAAGAGGTCGCTGCTTGGAAGAAGACTTTACCGCCTGGAACAGGACCTTCTCCGCCGGACTTTAGTAAAGGTGAGTTTAAGTGTTTTTTGGGGGCTTTGTTTTATTTAGATTAGGGATGGGCAGTAAAAGAGCTAAATGCCCTTTTAAGGGCAATGCCCAAACAAATGACCTTTTCAGGGCAATTTTATTATTATTATTATTATTATTATTATCAGGTATTTGTAGAGCGTCAACAGGTTTCGCAGTGTTATGAACATAGATAGTATATAAAATGATTACAGGGATCAAATGTGGAGAGAGGGTCCTGTCGAGAGTTGCACAGTTGTAGTTGGCTCTTATGAAGGTGAACTACAAACAGCTGGGCTCATAGGCTTACATGCTATGGGGTTTTAGGGGATAGCAGTGGAGATAAGAAGGTTAGTGTAGGTTGTAAGCGTCCCTGAATAGAAGAGTCTTCAGGAAGCACTTGAAGCTTTTAAAACTAGGGGAGATTCTTGTGGAGTGAGGCAGAGAGTTCCATAAGATGGGAGCCAATCTGGAGAAATCTTGTAGATGGGAATGTGAGGAGGTAACAAGAGAGGAGGAGAGTAGGAGATCATGAGCAGAGCAAAGGGGGCGGGAGGGATAGTATCTGGAGACAAGGTCTGAGATGTAGGGGGGAGCAGTGCAATTAAGGGCTTTGTGCGTCAGAGTGAGAATTGTGTGTTTAATCCTGGAGGCAAGAGGAAGGCAGTGAAGGGATTGGCAGAGAGGTGCATCAGATGAAGAGCGATGTGCAAGGCAGAGGCATTCATTATGGATTGTAAAGGAGCTAGGTGGCAGCTAGGGAGACCAGAGAGGATAGAGTTGCAGTAGTCAAGGTGGGAAAGGATGAGACAGTGGATTAAAATCTTTGTTGTGTCTTGTGTAAGGAAATGTCTAATTTTAGCAATGTTTTTAAGGTGGAAGCAGCAGGCTTTAGCCAAGGACTGAATGTGAGGAGTGAAAGAAAGCTCTGAGTCCAGTGTGACCCCAAGACATTGGGAATGTGAGGTTGGGGTAATGATGGAGTTATCAACAGTTATAGAGACATGGGGGTGGAGATTTTGGAAGAAGGGGGGGAAATAAGGAGCTCAGTTTTGGAGAGATTTAGCTTGAGGTAGTGAGAGGACATCCAAGATGAAATATGAGAGAGACAGTCAGTGACACGGGTTATCAAGGAAGGAGATAGTTCTGGTGCAGAGAGGTAGATTTGGGTATCGTCGGCTTACAAATGATAATGAAACCCATGGGACTGTATTAAGGAACCTAGTGAGGATGTGTAGATTGAGAAGAGAAGGGGACTGAGGACAGAGCCTTGTGGTACCCCAACAGAAAGGGGTAACGGGGCAGAGGATGCCCCAGAGAAGGCTACACTAAAGGTACGTTTAGACAGATTGGAAGACAACCAAGAAAGAGCTGTGTCACAGATGTCTAAGGATTGGAGGGTATAGAGCAAAAGAGGGTGGCTGACAGTATCAAAGGCTGCAGACATATCAGGGAGGATAAGTAGAGAGAAGTGGCCTTTTGATTTTGCTGCAAGTAGCTCATTGGTAACCTTAACAATTGCTGTCTCTGTTGAGTGAAGGGGGCGAGATCCAGATTGCAGTGGGTCAAGGAGGGAGTTTAGTGTAAGGAAATGGGATAGACATGCATATACTAGCTTTTTAAGAAGCTTTGAGGCAAGTGGTAGTTGCATGGGGAGGTTGGATCAAGAGAAGGTTTTTTGAGGATAGGTGTGACTAAGAGATGTGGGAACTATACCAGTGCTGAGGGAGAGGTTAAAAATGTGTGTGAGTATAGGGTTAAGGGTAGAAGAGATGGAGGGTAGTAGTTGTGAGGGGATGGGGTCGAGGGGACAGGTAGTAAGGTGAGAGGATAGTATAAGGGCAGAAACTTCATCCTCTGTAACAGGGGCAAAAAAGCAAAATTTATGGCTATGTGGGTTTTGGATGATTGTGAGCTTTTGAAGGGGGTGGGAGACCGGTAGTATGTTGAGAGCTGATTTCATTTCTGATGGAGTCGATTTTGTTGTTGAAGTAACTGGCAAAATCTTGGGCTGAGAGAAAAGTTGTGGTGGGAGGTGGGGGTGGTCGGAGAAGAGAATTGAATGTGGAGAACAAACGTTTTTGGTTTGAAGAAAGAGTAGAGATAAGAGTGGAGAAGTAATGTTGCTTATATAGATTAAGGGCAGAATAGTAAGAGTTCAAAATGAACTTATAGTGAAGAAAGTCAGCAGAACTTCGAGATTTCCTCCAGTGTCGCTCAGCAGTATGGGAGCATCTGCGTAGGTACCGTGTCAGAGGAGTATGCCAGGGCTGAGGATGAGTGTATGTTTTCTGAGTTATGGTAGGTGGGGCCAGGTTATCAAGGACGGATGTAAGTGTGTAGTTATAGTGGTAGATGGATTCATCAGGACAGGAAAAGGAGGGGATGGAAGAGAGAAGAGGTTTGAGAGAGCTAGCAAACTGTTGCTGATCTAATGACTTGATTTTTCTGTGAAGTTTAGTGTGAGGGGTAGAAGGAGGGAGAGTTGTAGGGAGGGAGGTGATGGTACAAGTGAGGAGGTGGTGGTCAGAAAGAGGAAAAGGTGAGTTTGTGAAGTTTGATATAGTGCATCAGATCAAGGGAGTGAACATCTTTGTGAGTGGGAGAGTCAGTTCATTGTGACAAGCCGAAAAAGGAAGTGAGTTGCAGAAGTTGTTTTGCAGAGGAGGCAGTAGGATTATCAACAGGGAGGTTGAAGTCACAGAGAATGAGGGCAGGGGTATCCGAGGAAAGGAAGTAAGGTAGCCAGGTGGCAAAGTGATCTAGAAATAGAGTTGCAGAGCCAGGGGGCGGTATATGACTGCAACGCATATAGAGAAGGGAGAGAATAAGCAAATCATGTGTAAATACCAACATCCCCTCCTTGTCTATTGTCAGACATAGGAGTTTGGCTGAAGTAGAGACCCCCATGTGACAGTGCAGCAGAGGAAGCAGTGTCTGAATGAGAGAGCCAGGTTTCTGTGAGAGCCAGAATTTTGAGAGAGTGGGAGTTAAATATGTCATGGATAGAAGTGAGTTGGTTGCAAACAGAGCGAGAGTTCCATAGTGCACATGTGAAGGGGGTGGTGGCTCTAGATGCAAGAGGAATAAGATTAAGGTTACCAGAGTTTTGTTTTTGAAATCTATTGAAAGTTCTGTAAAAGAGCTCTTTATCTTGGGGCAATGTCCTGCAAAAAGCCCTTTTAAAGGGTTACTGGCAGTTTATTCTTAGATTAGGGCGTGTTTTTATTTTGGGGGGCTTTTTTATTTTCATAGGGATTAGGTTTAATTTTTTAAACTTTGATAATTTGTTTTTTTATTTTCTGTAATGTTAGCCTTTTTTATTTTTGGTAATCTTAGCTTCTTTTTTTTGTAACTTTAGTATTTTTTAGTTTAGTTAATGTGTATTAATTTAGGGGTGTTAGGTTAGGGGGTGTTAGGTAAGGGGGTTAGTAATTTAATTGGTTATTTGTGTTGTGTGTTTTGGCGGTTTAAGGGGTTAATAGGTTAATTAGGTTTATTGCGATGTGTGGGTTTTGCAGTTTAGGGATTAATAGGTTAATTATGTTTATTGCAATGTGTGGGTTTTGCAGTTTAGGGGTTAATAGGTTAATTATGTTTATTGCAATGTGGGGGTTTTGCGGTTTAGGGGTTAATAGGGTAAATAGGTTTATCACAATGTGAACAAAAGAGAGGTGCCAAATCATAGAGCAGTATCGTCCGGGAAGTACAAAGACACAGAAGACACCCCTCCCCCAAATGCACAGTCTACTCACAGACGGAGCAGCAATGAGTGCCAGTGATCGCAAGCCAGGACTGTTGAGAGTCACCCGGCAGACACAGGAACTCCGACCAATCAGGGTATCGTGTCCTACCGGGTTCCCACAATACAAACTTGTATTCGAGCCAATTTAAATGGCTATAGAAGTTTGCAAACTTGAGGTGTGTTAAATGAGAATATACACCAGCGTAGGTACAAGAGAAATATTTTATTAAAAAGGTCTAAAAACAGCAGCAATGCGTATCTCGGCTTATAGCCGTTTCATCAGGCTGTATAATTAAAAACAATTTGTCTCCTTAAATACCTTACGCTGACCAATAGGATGGTAATCTCAGTACACACCTCCCTAACTCAAGAATTAACTGTTTATGTGAGAATGATCAGGATATGCATTTTCTTAATATACTGCATTCAAAAACATTGATGTTTATATGCAATATCAAATTATACTCTCAAATAGTTTAGCATAATCTATAAGAAAAATGTATATACATTGCAACTGTTAAATGGATACATACTTGTATATTTATATGCAATATCAAGTTATACTATCATATAGCCCTATAAGGAAAAATATAAAAACATTACAACTATTAAATAGATACATAAGCATACACTACTATTAATTGCAATCAACGGTTTCTTACTCTTGCCACTCAGATCTTATATTAGAATGTCTGTATCGGCAATAGTAATGATTTAAGGACATTATTAGTACATTCGGCACCACAGTATTCTATATCATACACAAGACTAAGTAATATAGAAAGCCCCTTGCCTCAATATAGACTGAAGTGTCCCTAACCAGTAGTGGCATCTAAATAGGTAGTATAATGTTCCCCTTATAATATCAGTATATGTTGAAATAGCCCTAAACATTAATGGCATCTAAATAATAGTGTTACATTTGATGGGGCTATGTGGCAATGGAGAAAAAGATGATCATGTGAATTTTTAATGGGGCTAAATAACGGATGATATATATAAATATTATAATGTGTATATATATATATATATATATATATATATATATATATATATATATATATATATAAAACAACTAAAGTTCACAACCTCTGTGTATGACTACAGTGATCAGAGGTCATTTACAGGTATTAGCAACCTCAAAAAAATGTGAGGGTTATAATAGACTACGACATAGGGAGATCCACTGTGTTACATTCTCCCACATTATTGAAAAGCTGCCAAGTCAATATTAAGATTGAGACCGGTGGGATGATCGCTAATAAGAGTGTGAATCCAGTAGGTCTCCCTCTGTCTCAGTCTAGATAGTCTATTATACAAATGAGATAGAGGAATAAACTCTATCGGACTAATAGTGAAACAATCAGTATTGCCACCATGTGAATGGTTACAGTGACTTGAGACACTATGGTTCTTATAGTTATTTTTCATATTCCGTACATGTTCAGATCATCTGATGCTCAGTCTCCTACAGGTCCTACCAACGTACTGTACCCCACAAATACATAATATACCACATATCGGGATGCACAAGAAATGTGTTCAATGATGGAATATGGTTTCCCAGTCACGTTTGATTTGAAAAAACTTTGTGTGTGATATTAGCACAAAGTTTACACCTACTGATTCCACATCTAAAGGACCCTACAGGTAGAGCTCTTGACCGTTTATAACTACTGGGGATGCTGTGTTTCACAATTTTACTAGGCGCCAGCATTGTTTTTAAATTGGGTGCATTTTTATAAACCATTCTAGGTTTAGCCCCCAATAAATTACAAAAAACTGGATCCTTTTTAAGGATACCCCAATGTTTAGTAATAATCTGTCTAATTAGTTTGTGGTGACAGTTATATTCTGTAATAAATAAAGCAGAGTTTTCTGTCAAATTTGGTCTAGCTGTAGTAATCTTATTAGATTGGAAATAGTTTTCCCTTATATCAGATATAATGATGGCTATTGAAATCGAGGTAGCTGTTACAATCCACTGTTTTAAAGTGAGTAACACTCGATTTCAATAGCCATCATTATTTCCCTTGGAAACGCAATGTACCATATGGCCAGTTTAAACGAATTTGCCGTAACTGTAGTAACCTAGCAGATTATGAAACCCAATTATGCCATTTTCAGAATTCACCTGTATGCAACTTTGCTGCATCCAGGTGAATTATTTTGGCTGAGCACGCAGCCAACATTCTGTTGGCTGCCTCTCGCTGCCAACATTCCATTGAGGATGCGTGCGCAACTGCCGACGGCGACAGACATTACAAACGCAATTATAGTATAGATGTGACCAATATAAAGATATAAATATGACAAATATAGATGCAGTTTTAAAAATCAAAAACCGTCAACCTTAACTGCTTGAACTACTTTCTCCATAATATATATCTTAGATATTGTAGTGTAAATATAGTTGCATGATGAGTGCCTTTATGGTCTTCTGTACTATTTCACAATGTAACAATTATTTTCCATTGTCATCTATAATCATTTTGAAAAAAGATAGGTAGGCAGATAAGAGCTTAGGACTGTGCACGAGTATATAGCAGTCTATGGCATCATTGCTTGTAACTAGGTATACAGTTGCTATAAACAATGTTGCAAATACTGCTGTCAGGTGGCTTAAGACACGTGCATACGCCGGAGCTCACACAGGATTAGTTTTTTCAAAGGATACCAAGAGAACTAAGCAAAATTGGAATTTAGTTTTGACTTTACACATTTATAAAATTAACCATAGATATGATCTCTGGTTCATTTTCTAAGGGCTAATTGCTACCACAAGCTTATTGTAGCAATAACTAGCCACTTGTAATGGCTTGTTATCGTGTGCGATAATTTAGCGCTCCACTTTTAATTTAGCCCTGAATAAAAACAGCAACTATTCATATTTAATATCAGGAATGACATAATTAGCAAAGTACCAGCATAGGAAATCAATCTTAAAGTGATTGTAGACTTTCATGAATTAGTGCCCGTTTTTTAAAAATACTATTAAAAACAGGGGCAATTTAATTCATGAAAGTTTACATTGAAGCATGTTTTAACAAATACATTTCTCTTCAGCAAAGCTGGATCGGCTATCCCCTGCACACTTCTCATGCTGTACTTACACAGCAATGACCAAACCGGCTTCCTCCAATCACGACGTGGCCTCAAGAGATGGTCGCTCTGGGGTGCACGCCATGATTGGAGGAAACCAGTTTTATCATTGGTGACGTAAGTACAGAGGAGCTGCATGTGGGGAATCACCGATCCGGCTTTGCTGAACAGAAAGGTATTTGTAAAAATATGCTGCAATGTAAACTTTCGTGAATGAAAGTGCCACTGTTTTTTGCTCTCTCTAGGGAAATTAGGGTATGAATATATATTGCAAAGTTTGTATACAACACTGTCACAAAGTTAACAATTTTATTTTACAATTTCAAACTGTTTCATGACCTCTTAAAATATACAAATGCTAGCTAGATACAGGTAGGAAACCCTTTATCAGAACTGCTTGGGACCGAAAAAGGTTTTTGGAGTATTAGTATATTTGCATTTGTAAAATGGGACCAGTTGTACACAGAAATATCATGTGATTTAGGCAATATTTACATATCATAATACAGTTAATACATGCAATTCAAAAAGTAGTATTAAATAATTGTTATTACTTTTGTATACACAGTACCATTAAAAAGATATTACTGTGATCAGAAAGGTAACAGTTGTTTTAAATAAATAAAGAGGAGTATTACCAATTTAGAACACAAAAACAATTAAAAAATTCAGGCAGAGAAGTTTGTGACTTAATTGTGGGAAATATGGTAGTTTTTAGTAATTTCATTTTTTTAAAAATATGAATGAAATTTTGGATTTTGGAATAATTCTGGATTTTAGAATTCCGGATTTGGGGATTTGTACCTATAATAGTTTAAATTGTATCAAATCTCCATGGCTGAACATTTACAAATAAAACTTGGTTTTGCAGCGCAAGATATAAATTATTTTGCCAATAATACACCTTGTATACCAGTCAAGCTCCAATGGACAGTATATACAATTTGGTTCTTACCGTAAAGATACAGTTTTGGAATGAATAAAATCATCTATATTTAAATGATATTATGTCAAAGATATTGAAAACAGCATTGAAGAAACTTATAAATATGGATAACTTAATAATTACAAAGACGGAGTAAGGAAGGATTGGTTCCTTTAATAAAACAGGAGTTTCATTTAGTAAAAAATATGCTTTCTTGTTTTTAAAAAAGGTGTTCATAGTCAGGGGCCGATTTATCAAGGGCCAAATGGCCCCTGATGCCCCTGTTTCTGCGTGAGCCTTTCATACTCGCCAGAAACATCAGTTATGAAGCAGTGGTATTAAGACCACTGCTCCTTAATCTGTCTGCAGCCTCAGAGGGTTGATTGACACCCCCTGCTAGCAGTCAATTGGCCACGAATCTGAAGGGGGCGGCATTGCACAAGCAGTTCACCAGACAGCTGTCCGCATTCAGTGATATCCCTTTTAAATGGGTCCTCCCTTTTTCTCTCAGCCTATTTAACCTCACCTCCTCCTAGCGACTTTGGTTGATTATTCTGGTCATATTGCCTACAGCTGGAATACCTCTCAGCACTATTCTGAATTGTGGATCTTCAAGCTAACTTTTCATTTTGTACTCTGGCAGACACGCTCTCTGTCCTCTTTCCTTGTGCAATTACTACGGAGCCTTTTCCTACCTGTCCATGAAGCTGCTTGTTCCGGAAGTCGTCTTTGCTTATCCATTATCCTCAGGACACAGGCTGCCTCTCACAACTCCTCTCTCCCTGGCTACGATATCGCTATGGATTTTCTTGTACTCGACTGCAGCAGCTCACAGCATGAAGCCTTCCAGCCTTAAACTGCATAAGAAACCGCAAGTACTTTTTACCTCTGATACCGGTAACAATCTGAAACATTGTTTCCTTTTTGTTATGCCATCAACCACCTGTTTGCTCAAAGTATCAAGTTAACTGCAAGTTCTTTGTTACCTTTTTGCTGCATTTACTGCCTGTAATGCTGAACAGAGCCTCTTTTTCAACTTATACTGTATAAAGCATTCTGCAGGTTTCTTTGAGTACTAATTACCCTGGACATTATACAAACTTTAATCTTATACTCTGATCCATTACTCTCTGTATAAGAATAAGTCTTTTCTGTATTAATTGCTGAATGCTGATTATCCCAAATTCTGTTTCAGTCTTATTTTTGGGTCCTAGCATAATTCAGCTACAAACCAAACATTTTGTTTATTCATAGGATTACCTTACCTTACTCCTTTAAATCTGACATAATAATCAATCCCCTTAACCTTTTAACGCCGTTATGCCGTTCCATTCCGTCATAATTACACTGGGCTTTAGAGCCGTTATGACGGAATAGAACGGCATAACGGTTTTCAGCTCCTGTGCCCCCTCCGATATTTTGTTTGTTGTGGATCTGGTTGGGGGATGTGCCTAGCACCTCTGGCACTCCCCCAGGATCCAATCAGCATGGAGGGGGTGTATCGATTGTCCCCTGTAACACTGTAGCAGCCAATGAGTGGAATCATTGGCTGTTACAAGTGTATCCGCTTCCTCTCTGCTCTCAGTGCGATCTGAGAGAGAGAGGAAGACAGTTTAGTGTTTGTAGTGCTAGAGAAGGGAAAATATATATATAAAAAAAAAAATACCATATATATATTTTTTTTTTTTTTGCTGCTGATCACAGAGCTGCTACTGTGATCAGCCTAATATAACTTGGTTATCCAGTTAGGGCTTTGATCAGTGTTGATCAAAAGCTTTGGGGGTTTATTTGTGGGGGTTACAAATATATATATATATATATATTGTTTTTGCTGCTGATCACTGAGCTGCTACTGTGATCAGCCTAATATTACAGTGATCAGCCTGTCAGGGCTTTGATCAGTGCCCAAAAGTTTATTTGTGGGGATCTTTAGTTATTATTAACCCCTTCCCTGCTGTTCCCAATCACTACCCTTCCCAGTTCCTTTTTTTTTGTGTTTATAAATATATATATATATATATATATATATATATATATATATATATATATATATATATATATATATATATATATATATATATAAAAAGAAAAACTCATAATTTAAAAAAAAAAAAAAAAATCTGAGGGAATAGGGTGGGTGGGAATAGGTGGATGGTAATTGGGAGGTGGTAATTGGGGTGGTTTAGTGGGATTTTGGGGAAGGTGAAGTGGGAATTGGTGGTGGTGAAGTGGTAATTTGTACTGAAAAAAATCCCTTATGGCACGCTATTCAGCAGAAGAGGCTTATGCCATTCTTGCCGCAGATTCAGGGAGTGAAACCCTCTCTGCTCTGTCTGACAGCGCAACCCTTACGGCATCAGATATAGAGCCCCTGAGTGATACATCTGATGCTGGTGCTCCCTGCCCGCCACCTAAAAGGAGGCGTCGCACAAATGACCAAAATTGGATACCCCCAAATTTCACTGCCCCAGAAATGCCAGAATTTACTGAGACTCCTGGCATCACAAGTGATGTTCCAGTATGTGAGCCAATAAACTATATGTCCCAGATTCTGACAGATACCATGTTTGAGCATATAGTTGCTCAAACAAATTTATATGCCAGCCAGTATCTGTCCAAAAATCCCCAATCTCTGTATGTCAGAAAAAATAGCTGGCACCCCACTGACATACCAGAGATTAAAAAGTTTTGGGCCCTGACATTAATAATGGGGATTGTGAAGAAACCCAGCATTCGTTCATACTGGAGCCAGAACCCCATCCTGGCTACCCCTCTTTTTCCAGGGGTTATGAAGAGGGACAGATATGAACAATTGCTGCGGTTTCTCTATTTTAATGATAATACCAAGTGCCCCCCCAAAAATGACCCCCTGCATGACAGGTTATATAAACTAAGGCCCCTGATAAGCCACCTGTCCCAAAAATTTAAAGAAGTTTACATACCTGAGCAGGACATTTGCATTGGTGAGTCCCTCATGAAATTTAAGGGGAGATTGCTTTTCAAGCAATATATACCATCAAAGAGGTCCCACTATGGGGTAAAATTTTATAAGCTCTGTGAATGCAGTACTGGGTATACCTGGGCATTTCGCATCTACCAGGGAAAGGATAGCCACTTGGATCCACCTGGCTGCCCAGATTCCGTTGGCACAAGTGGGAAAATTGTGTGGGATCTCCTACTACCCCTGCTAAATAAAGGGTACCATTTGTGGCTCGATAATTTTTACACCAGCACAGAGCTATTAAAATTTTTATCTTTTTTTGAAACCGTGGCCTGTGGCACAACAAGAAAAAATCGCGAAGGTTTCCCCCAGAAGCTGACATATGGAAAAAAAAGTAGGGGCACAACGTCAGCTTTATGCCACAATGAGCTACTGGCCCTTCGGTACACTGATAAAAAAGATGTGTACATGCTCTCCACAATGCACGATGAAGCTACAGTGCCAGTGTCTGTGAATGGAAGATCTGCACAGATCCTAAAGCCAAAGTGCATTGTGGAGTACAACAAAAACATGGGGGGGGTAGATTTAGCTGACCGGTGCCTGCAGCCATATCTAATTCAAAGAAAAACTAGAACTTGGTACAAAAAAGTAGCCTTTTATATTATGCAGATCGCAGTATATAATGCATATGTGCTGTACAAAAAAACAGGCACAGGGAAAACTTATACTTTTTTGGAATTTGTGTTAAATGTAACATCTGATATTTTGTTTAACCAGACCCCTAATCCTCCCACTGTTCAATCTGAAAATGTCGAGCGACTCTGTGGCAGGCATTTTCCCACTAGGATCCCCCCCCCCCCCACTGCCTGCAAATTAACACCCCAGAAAAGATGCAGAGTCTGCTATAAAAAAGGAGGGAGGAGGGATTCTAGTTACCATTGCCCTAACTGCCCCTCTCAACCTGGCCTCTGTATCACTGATTGCTTTCGAATATATCACACAGAGTTAAACTTTTAATTTGAAAGCAATCTGTATGTGTTCCTAATTTATTTTATTTTATTTTATTATTCTGTATTCCTAACTTCATAAATCCCCTGACCTTGTCCTGTCCCTTTATATGTTAAGCCCATCCACTCTAAGGCCATTATAAGTTATACAAAACAACTAAAATACTCCTTTAGAATATCCTGAGTTATCCACTTTTGCAAATGGTATGTCATGAGGGGGGTAATTTTCATTCATGGGCTGCCATGCTGTCTCAAAGGCAACATAGGTCCAGAAAATCAATGTGCCAAATTTCTATGCAGACCCTATATTGGGCCCTGTAACTTCATAAAACCACATAAAACCTGTGCATAGGGGGTATTGTTGCACTCATGGGAGATCACTGAACACAGATATGGGTGTATTATAGCAGTAAAAAATATAATGATGTTGATCTAAATAGAAAAAAGGCAAAGTCTGTGTGAAAAAAGCAAATAAAAAAATATGACCACTAAATTTGACCAGGTTTTGTGACTAAGTGGCTACAAAAAAAAGACTAAACATAGTCCTTTTTCAATACCCTTGGTTGTCTACTTTTGCAAATGGTATGCCATGGTGGGGTAATTTTCATTCCTGCGCTGCCATACTGTCTCAAAGGCAACAAAGGTCCATAAAATCAATGTGCCCAATTTAAATGCAAATTGGCAGACCCTATATTGGGCATTGTAACTTCCTGAAACCACATAAAACCTGTACATAGGGGGTATTGTTGTACTCATTGGACATCGCTAAACACAAATATGGGTGTATTATAGCAGTAAAATATACAAGGATGATATAAACAGCAAAAAGGCAGTGTTTTTGTGATAAACTAAAACTGAAATATGAACATTACCTTTGGCCAGATGTTGTGACTAAGTGGCTACAAACAAAGACTAAACATAGTCCTTTTTCAATACCCTGGGTTGTCTACTTTTATAAATGGTATGCCATGATGGGGTAATTTTCATTCCTGGGCTGCTATAATATCTCAAAGAGGACAAAGGCCCATAAAATGAATGTGCAAATTTTCCATGTAAATGGGCAGATCCCATATTTGGCCCTGTAGTTTCTGTAAACCCCATAAAACCTGTACATGGGGGGTACTGTTTTACTCGTAGGACCTTGACAAACACTAATATGTGTGTTTTATAGCAGCAAAACATAAAAGGTTGATGACAGAGACAGCCAAAGTGCAGTGTTTGTGCAAAAAAACGCATGCAAAAAAATGACCATTACATTTGGCCAGGTGTTGTGACTAAGGGGCTTCACAAAAAGATGTGACATGGGCCTTTTGGAATACCCTAGGGTGTCTTCTTTTGAAAATGGTATGCCATGATGGGGTAATTTTCATTCCTGTGCTGGTATAATGTCTCAAAGAGGACATAGGCACAGAAAATTAAGGTGCCAAATTTCCATGCATAAAAACTGAAATGGGCAGACCCCATATTTGGCCCTGTAGCTTCTGTAAACCCCATAAAACCTGTACATGGGGGGTACTGTTTTACTCCTAGGATCTTGACAAACACTAATATGTGTGTTTTATAGCAGCAAAACATAAAAGGTTGATGACAGAGACAGCCAAAGTGCAGTGTTTGTGCAAAAAAACGCATGCAAAAAAAATGACCATTACATTTGGCCAGGTGTTGTGACTAAGGGGCTTCACAAAAAGATGTGACATGGGCCTTTTGGAATACCCTAGGGTGTCTTCTTTTGAAAATGGTATGCCATGATGGGGTAATTTTCATTCCTGTGCTGCTATAATGTCTCAAAGAGGACATAGGCACAGAAAATTAAGGTGCCAAATTTCCATGCATAAAAACTGAAATGGGCAGACCCCATATTTGGCCCTGTAGCTTCTTTAAACCCCATAAAACCTGTACATGGGGGGTACTGTTTTACTCGTAGGACCTTGACAAACACTAATATGTGTGTTTTATAGCAGCAAAACATAAAAGGTTGATGACAGAGACAGCCAAAGTGCAGTGTTTGTGCAAAAAAACGCATGCAAAAAAATGACCATTACATTTGGCCAGGTGTTGTGACTAAGGGGCTTCACAAAAAGATGTGACATGGGCCTTTTGGAATACCCTAGGGGGTCTTCTTTTGAAAATGGTATGCCATGATTGGGTAATTTTCATTCCTGTGCTGCTATAATGTCTCAAAGAGGACATAGGCACAGAAAATTAAGGTGCCAAATTTCAATGCATAAAAACTGAAATGGGCAGACCCCATATTTGGCCCTGTAGCTTCTGTAAACCCCATAAAACCTGTACATGGGGGGTACTGTTTTACTCGTAGGACCTTGAAAAACACTAATATGTGTGTTTTATAGCAGCAAAACATAAAAGGTTGATGACAGAGACAGCCAAAGTGCAGTGTTTGTGCAAAAAAACGCATGCAAAAAAATGACCATTACATTTGGCCAGGTGTTGTGACTAAGGGGCTTCACAAAAAGATGTGACATGGGCCTTTTGGAATACCCTAGGGTGTCTTCTTTTGAAAATGGTATGCCATGATGGGGTAATTTTCATTCCTGTGCTGCTATAATGTCTCAAAGAGGACATAGGCACAGAAAATTAAGGTGCCAAATTTCCATGCATAAAAACTTAAATGGGCAGACCCCATATTTGGCCCTGTAGCTTCTGTAAACCCCATAAAACCTGTACATGGGGGGTACTGTTTTACTCGTAGGACCTTGACAAACACTAATATGTGTGTTTTATAGCAGCAAAACATAAAAGGTTGATGACAGAGACAGCCAAAGTGCAGTATTTGTGCAAAAATCGCATGCAACAAAAAGGACCATTACATTTGGCCAGGTGTTGTGACTAAGGGGCTTCACAAAAAGATGTGACATGGGCCTTTTGGAATACCCTAGGGTGTCTTCTTTTAAAAATGGTATGCCATGATGGGGTAATTTTCATTCCTGGGCTGCTATAATGTCTCAAAGAGGACATAGGCCCAGAAGGTGAATGTGCCAAATTTTCATGTAAATGGGCAGACCCCATATTTGGCCCTGTAACTTCTGTAAACCCCATAAAACCTTTACATGGGGGGTACTGTTGTACTTTTAGGACATTTAAAAACACTTATATGTGTGTTTTATAGCAGTAAAACATAAAAGCTTGATGACAGAAACAGCCAAAATGCAGTGTTTGGGCAAAAAAACGCATTAAAAATAAATGAGCACTACATTTGGCCAGATGTTATGCCTAAGGGGCTTCACAAAAAGATATGACATGGCCCTTTTGGAATACCCTGGGGTGTCTTCTTTTGAAAATGGTATGCCATGATGGGGTAATTTTCATTCCTGGGCTGCTATAATGTCTCAAAGAGGACATAGGCACAGAAAATTAAGGTGCCAAATTTCCATGCATAAAGACTGAAATGGGCAGACCCCATATTTGGCCCAGTAACTCCTGTAAACCCCGTGAAACCTGTACATCGGGGGTACTGTTGTACTCGTAGGACATTGACAAACACAAATATGTGTGTTTTATAGCAGTAAAACATAAAAGCTTGATGACAGAAACAGCCAAAGTGCAGTGTTTGTGTAAAAAACGCATGCAACAAAAATGACCACTACATTTGGCCAGGTGTTGTGACTAAGGGGCTTCACAAAAAGACGTGACATGGCCCTTTTGGAATACCCTAGGGTGTCTACTTTTGTAAATGGTATGCCATGATGGGGTTATTTTCATCCCTGGGCTGCTATAATGTATGAAAGGCAACTTAAGCCCAGAAAATGAATGTGCCAGATTTCTATGTAAATGGGTAGGCCGTATGTTGGGCCTTGTAAATTCCAGAAAACTCAAAAAACCTGTACATGGGGGGTATCGTTATACTCATGGGACATCGCTTAACACAAGTATGGGTGTTTTATTGCAGTAACATATATCAGGATGATGATATTCACACTTACTTTGATTTTTTTTATATAAAATTATAGTTGAGAAATAAATATTTTATGCCAAAAGAAAGCCCTATCTGTCCTCTAAAAAACAATATATAATTAGTGTGGGTGCACTTAATGTGAAAGGGGTAAATTATGGTTGAAAAGACATATAGCTGAAATTCAAGGTTTTGTTTACGTTCAGAACTTGAACAATTGCCTATGTCATGAAAGGGTTAAAAAACATGGATCCTAATGAGGTCTCTAACCAACTTACAACACTAAACCAAAATATTGACTATTTAGCTAGAGGCCTTACAGAGGTCCAGACAAAAAATACTGCTCTGAAAAGCTTAATTAAAGATATAGAGGCCGAATTATCAAGCCATCAACTATGCTGCATTCGCCGGCACCAATATGCTCGCCTAACATCGCCTAACATCGCGGCCGCGGACCTGAATATGCTCTCCTTATTTATAAAAAAATCTGTCAAAAAGCTGCGCACCAAGTACGGGGCGATGAGCAGCAGACTGTTGTTAACTAACAGTCATCGACCTCGCTGCTATTCGGCTTTTTCACAACTTTATTTATATCCTGTTACTAAACACCGCCACTATACTAAAATGTTTAACCCCTATCCCTCCGCTCCCGGAACCCGCCGCAACTATACTGTATAAAGTTATTAACCACCCATCCCGCTGCTCCCGGAGCCCTCCACAACTCTAATAGTTATTAACCCATATCCCTCCACTCCCAGAGCCCACCGCAACTCTAATAGTTATTAACCCATATCCCTCCACTCCCGGAGCCCCCAGCATCTCTAATAAAGTTATTAACCCCTATACCGCCACTCCCGGACCCTGCCGCAACTCTAATTAAGTTATTAACCCCTATCCCTTAGCTCCCGGAGCCCACCGCAACTAAATAAATGTATTAACCCCTAAACCCCTGGCCTCCCACATCACTACCACTTACTAAACCTATTAACCCCTAAACCGCCAGTCCTCCACATCACCATAAACTAAATTAAGCTATTAACCCCTAAACCTAACAACCCGCTAAATTTACATTAAATATTAACTCATCCCTATCTTATAATACATTTAAACATACCTTTAGAATTAAAATAAACTATATTAAACTTACTAATTAACCTACCCTATTATACTAAAATTAAATTAAACTATATTAAACTATTTATTAACCTACCCTAACTATTATACTAAAATTACATTAAACTATATTAAACTATTAATTAACCTACCCTATTATACTAAAATTACATTAAACTATATTAAACTATTAATTAACCTACCCTAACTATTATACTAAAATTACATTAAACTACAAATTAAATTAACTATATTACTTATTTAAAAACCTAACCCTACTCAAGTTATTTAAATCTTAAAGTTACAAAAAAATAACAACTAAATTACACAAAATAAAAAACACTGTTACATAAAATAAAAACCACTAAGTTACACAAAATAAAAAATAAATTATCAAATATTTAAACTAATTACACCTAATCTAATAGCCCTATCAAAATAAAAAGTCCCCCCAAAATAAAAAAACCCTAGCCTACAATAAACTACCAATGGCCCTTAAAAGGCCCTTTTGCGGGGCATTGCCCCAAAGAAATCAGCTCTTTTACCTGTAAAATAAAATACAAACACCTCCCAACAGTAAAACCCATCACCAACACAACCAAACCCCCCAAATAAAAACCTATCTAAAAAACCTGAGCTCCCCATTGCCATGAAAAGGGCATTTGGATGAGCATTGCCCTTAAAAGGGTATTTAGGGGCGGAGCTTGGCAGCACAGAGTAATGGCCGCAGAATAGCATAGCTCTTAGGCCCTTATCCTCCAGTAAGGCACTTATACATCAGCAAGCAGGGTCACTAAAGCATAACTACAAACGGAGAGGGGTCCAAGCAATAGAGGTCCAACATAAGGCTCAAAAAATCTACCGCAACAAAACCGGAGCACTAGAGAGGTGCATAGAGGCTAGCCTTAGAATAAGGCTTGGAGAACTGCAGCCACCACGTGGGAACGCGCCAGGAGCAGTAACAGACAAGCTCACGTAACAGATCGAAGAGCGGTCGAAAGCTAATCCCTCACAAGTGACAGGAGGAGCAGATAGGAGTCAGGTAAAAAAGAGCACTGGAGTGCCGCGTGAGCAGTTGTATAGGAGCCATAAAGTGCGACAGGCTTCATTGCATCACCTGTTACCTCCGTAGACTGACAAGATAGTAAGGGGAAAACGGATCTAAAATGGGAACAGCTAAAACAAAGGTACAAGCAGCAAAGAAAGCTGCATTACAAAAGGTGACAGTTGCACCCAAACTCCTTGCATACAATATACCACAGTCATAAGAGGTATTCCACATTATAAGAAAAGGCTAAAATACAAGAGAGAGGGAAGAAAAAAAAAGGGAAAAAGGAGACATAAACCTGCTATAATTTAATCAGACAGCTACTGCACACAAATAAAGAGCAGAACAATCATTGGAGAGACTGGAAAGGCACAAACTTTATTTTATTAGTTTGAATGCAGAGACCAGTACAGCTCAGTAACACGCTTAACAGGCAGATATCTTTTATAACCCACAATGCAGTAAAAGTTGCAATAGTCTGAAAAGATAAAAACAGCTGAATATAAACCTCCTACACAGCATCATATCGGGTCACAGGTCAAGAAAAGAACAGAATAGTGGGCATGCCAGCAAAAAAACAAAGACAGACACCACAACAAAGGCAAAGAAAATAAACCAGTATTTAAAGCCAACAGACAGTGCCACGCTGAATAACGAAAACGCAGAGGAAATGGCACAGACAAATGATCAGTCAGCAGGATCGCAGCAGGAAAGCAAATCTGGAGAAATTACTAAAGCAGATTTAATGTTATTATCAACAAAAGATGATATTAAAACAGCAATGACAGATATGCGTGATATGTTCAACGAAATCAAAAAAGATATCAAGAAAGTAGAGCGTAACGTCTCCACGCTAGAGGAAGGCCAAAACATCGCAACACAAGATATACAGCACCTTTCCCAACTATCATACAATCAGGATGAAATTATACATAACCTTATGGAAAAGGTAGAAGATCTGGACAATAGGGGCCGCCAAAACAACTTAAGGATCAGAGGGGTGCCAGAGAGCATCCAACCATCGGCAGTACCTGGCTATCTGCAAGATCTTTTTAGAACGGTGAAAGGTAACAACACATCGCCTGACATTATCCTGGAACGGGCCCACAGGGCACTAAGACCTAAACCACCTGCAAAAGCACCACCAAGAGACATAACAGTGAAATTCCTCAATTTCTTAGATAAAGAAGAGGTGCTAAAACATGCCTGACAGAAAAACCAACTCACACATGCTGGAATAGCAATACAAATATTCACCGACTTAAGCCCTACCACCTTGCAAAAACGCAGGGATCTACAATTCGTGACCTTGGTACTGAGATCCCAGAAAATACCATATCCCTGGGGATTCCCAGTGAGTCTCACAGCCACAAAAGGAGGCAAATCAGCAACGCTTCACCATGTAGATGATCTCACATCATTTTGTGAAATACTACAGATCCCAATACCTTCAGATCGCACAACAATAAGAGAGCAAAGACAAGTAGGTCAAAATGAAGAAGACATTAATAAGAATATACCATCTCAACAGGTAACTTCGTCAACAAGAAATGACACCCCATAGAGGATTCCAACACATAAAGATGAAGCCACTCGCAACGGATGGATAAGTACAATAAAGACATTGACTGTATATTTTTTGTAGTATGTATCAATATCAAAGTCTGAATCCCCATGTTGTAAACTTTATTTGTATACTAATAGGAAACTGCTGTCAAGGATAACAATAACTGAACATATAATGTGGGGATACATACAGGGCAAAAAAAAAAAAAAAAAAGGGCATTTAGCTCTTTTTCAGCCCAAAGTCCCTAACCTAAAATTAAAACCCACCCAATAAACCCTTAAAAAAAACTAACACTAACACCCGAAGATCCACTTACAGTTTTCAAAGACCGGACACCCATCCTCATCCAAGCGGCAGAAGTCCTCAGTGAAGCCGGCAGAAGTCTTCATCCAAGAAGGCCGAAGTCTTCATCAAAGCCAGCAGAAGTCTTCATCCAAGACGGCATCTTCTATCTTCATCCATCCGGCACGAAGCGGCTCCATCTTCAAGACATCCGGCACGGAGCATCCTCTTCTTCCGATGGTGAACGACGAATGAAGTTTCCCTTTAAGGTACGTCATCCAAGATGGCATCTCTTACATTCTGATTGGCTGATAGAATTCTATCAGCCAATCGGAATTAAAGGGGAAAAAATCCTATTGGCTGTTGTAATCAGTCAATAGGATTAAGCATTCATCCTATTGTCTGATCCAATCAGCCATTAGGATTGAGCTTGCATTCTATTGGCTATTCCAATCAGCCAATAGAATGTGAGCTCAATCCTATTGGATGATTGGATCAGCCAATAGGATGAAAGCTCAATCCTATTGGCTGATTGCAACAGCCAATAGGATTTTTTCCCCTTTAATTCCTATTGGCTGATAGAATTCTATCAGCCAATCAGAATGTAAGGGATGCCATCTTGGATGACGTACCTTAAAGGGAAACTTCATTCGTCGTTGACCATCGGAAGAAGCGGATGCTCCACGCCGGATGTCTTGAAGATGGAGCCGCTCCGCGCTGGATGGATGAAGATAGAAGATGCCGTCGGGATTAAGATAGAAGATGCCGTATGGATGAAGACTTCTGCCCGGTTGGATGAAGACTTCTGCCAGCTTCGCTGAGGACTTCTGCCGCTTGGATGAGGATGGATGTCCGGTCTTCGAAAACTGTAAGTGGATCTTCGGGGGTTAGTGTTAGGTTTTTTTAAGGGTTAATTGGGTGGGTTTTCATTTTAGGTTAGGGACTTAAAAAGCGCTAAATGCCTTTTTAAGGGCAAAATTTCCTAATCCAAATGCCCGTTTCAGGGCAATGGGGAGCTTAGGTTTTTTAGATATGTTTTTATTTGGGGGGTTTGGTTGCATGGGTGGGGGGGTTTACTGTTGGGGGGTGTTTGTATTTTATTTTACAGGTAAAAGAGCTGATTTATTTGGGGCAGTGCCCTGCAAAAGGCCCTTTTAAGGGCTATTGGCAGATTAGTGTAGGCTAGGTTTTTTTTTTGGGGGGGGGGCTTTTTATTTTGATAGGGCTATTAGATTAGGTGTAATTAGTTTAAATATTAGATAATTTATTTTTAATTTGTGTAACTTAGTGTTTTTTATTTTGTGTAACATAGTTGTTATTTTTTTGTAACTTAGTAATTCTTTATTGTAGATTTAAAAAACTTGAGTAGGGTTAGGTTTTTAGAAATGTAATATAGTTAATATAATTTGTAGTTTAATGTAATTTTAGTATAATAGTTAGGGTAGGTTAATTAATAGTTTAATATAGTTTAATGTAATTGTAGGATATTAGTTAGGGTAGGTTAATTAGTAGTTTAATATAGTTTATTTTAATTCTAAAGGTAAATTTAAATTTATTATAAGATAGGGTTGAGTTAATATTTAATGTAAAGTTAGCGGGTTGTTAGGTCTAGGTTAATAGCTTAATTTAGTTTATGGTGATGTGGGGAGCTGGAGGTTTAGGGGTTAATAGGTTTAGTAAGTGGTAGTGATGTGGAAGGCCAGAGTTTTAGGGGTTAATACATTTATTTAGTTGCGGAGTGGTCCGGGAGCGGCGGGATAGGGGTTAATATATTTATTTAGTTGTGGTGGGGTCCGGGAGTGGCGGGATAGGGGTTAATACATTCATTTAGTGGCGGCAGGCTCCGTGAGCGGTGGGATAGGGGTTAATAACATTATGTAGGTGGTGGCAATGCCGGGGTGGTAGATTAGGTGTGTTTAGACTCGGGGCTTATGTTAGGGTGTTAGGTGCAAATGTTACTTTTATTCTACCATAGAAATCAGTGGGATATCTGGCAGCATCAAACATGAGCTTTCGTTGCTTTCAGACTCCCATTGATTCCTATGGCATCCGCAGCCTCCAGGGTTGCGGATTTAAAACCAGGTATGCTGGGCCTGAGTAGTGGCGAGCGTACCTGTTAGAAGTTTGATAACTTGCAAAAGTTGTCAGATAGTGCCGAATGTGTATTCGGAACATCTGTAATGATGTAAGCATCGATCTGTGTCGGATTGAGACCGGCAGGTCTTATGTTACGTCACAAATTTCAACTTTTGCCGATCTGTAGGCTTTGATAAATAGGTAGAATCAGGCTCAACACAATTACGCTGCGGAATTCCAGCGTATTTGCGGATGACGGATTGATAAATATCCCTCATAGTTTCTCCAAAAGCTACAGAGGTGCCCGAACACCATATAAATCCCCAACACCCTTTTCAGGCAAGAGGTCTGAGTTCCATGATTTTAAAAATGCCTGTCAGCTCCTCTTTATCATGAAGCCTTGCACATACCACTACGATAAATTTAAGGTGTGCACAACTATTTCTTTCCTAATTGTGGAACCTAGGGCTTGGGCCAACCGACTCTTTGAATCTATCAGTCCTATATTAGATTCCCTTAATGAATTTTTTGCCTCCATGGCATCTTTATATGAAGACACCAACAAGCAGATAAATGCTGAAACTAAGATACGTGCTTTAAGACAAGGAAAAAGACCTGTGGAGGAATATATCACGGATTTCCAAATGTGGTCTACCGATTCCTTGTCAAATGATATTAGTCTTAAAAATCAATTCAGGTTGGGTCTCTGTGAATCCCTGAAAGATGATCTATCTAAAGGAGATATGCCTGACACCCTTGAAGCATTGATAAAGCTTTCAACAACCCTTGATCGCAGAATGAGGGAACGGCGTACAGAAAATGGTTCTACTTTTGTAACCCCAAAGAGGATACCCACTTATCTGACTGAACGATCTACTTCAAGCACCACTCCCATGGAAATTGGCACCATAAAAGGTCCCTTAACACAGGAAGAGAAAAATAGGAGACGCATGTCTAACCTATGCTTATAATGTGCTAACAAAGAGCATACTGTTTCTTCCTGTCCTATATTACACCGTCAAAAGAAGGGTAAGAATACATTTATAAATAGTCTTATACCCACAAAAATTACATCTCATCTGACTCTCTCTTTGTCCTTACAGTGGGATCAACAGCAGACCAGGACTGAAGCTATAATAGATTCCGGAGCTTTCTGTCTATTTATTGATTCAGAATTTGTTAAAAATAATAAAATTCAAACAGCATCCACTGTTTGTAATAGTTATTGATGGGTCTTTAATTCAAAAGGGTCTGATAACTTATCACACAATACCATTACTGATATCCACTTCTTGCGGTCACACCAAATATGCCACGTTCGACATAATACCCACATCACTTCATACTATAATACTTTGTTATCCTTGGTTATCTCAACATAACCCTAACATTGATTGGTCAAAAAATAATATTACTGTCCAGTCCCAGTATTGCATTTCCACCTGTTTTCTTCATCAGGTTATAGGCAGTTTAGAGGTTACCATTCCACCTGAATACCATGACTTGAAAGATGTTTTTGACCTTAAGGAAGCAGAATCTCTCCCCCCACACAGGATATATGACTGTCCTATAGATATCCCTGCAGGCTCTAAGATACCCTATGGTAAGATATACCCACTCTCACAGAAAGAGCTGCATCATTTAAGAGAATATCTTGATGAAAACCTTAACAAGGGGTTTATTACTCCTTCCACCTCCACAGCAGCTGCAGGATTTTTATTTGTCAGAAATAAGGATAATACTTTAAGGCCAATTATAGATTATAGGGCTCTTAATTCAGTCACCATAAAAAAACTTTATCCACTTCCACTCATCCCCAAACTTCTTGAACGCCTTAATGGTGCTACAATTTACACTAAGTTGGATCTAAAAGGTGCATATAACTTGATCAGAATGAAGGATGGAGATGAGTGGAAGACGGCTTTCAGAACAAGATACAGCCTTTTTGAATATAGGGTAATGCCTTTTTGGCTTTGTAATGCCCCAGTGACTTTCCAGTATTTTGTGAACAATATTTTTAAGGATCTAACTGATATCTGTGTTATTATCTATCTAGATCCTCATATATTAAAAAAAAAAACATCAAGAGCATGTGAAGCATGTTAGATGGGTCTTGACATGGATCCAGATGAGTTATCCGCTATCTCAAATTGGCCAGGACCCACTTCTGTTAAATCCCTACAAAGATTTCTGGGTTTTTCCAATTTTTATAGGAGATTTATCTTTAATTTTTCAATCCTCACCAAATTTTTGACTAATCTGACTAAACACCAAAATAAATTTATCTGGTCTTTTGAAACCGAACAAGCATTTCTTACCGTAAAAAAGGCTTTTGTTTCCACACCTATTTTGAATCTCCCAGACCATAATTGTCAGTTTATTGTAGAAGTTGATGCTTCAAACACAGGCATTGGTGCTGTTCTGTCCCAGCGGAAAGATGAAACAACTAGACAACATCCAGTTTCCTTTTACTCCAGGTCTTTACTACCAGCAGAAGTGAATTATTCAATCAGAGATAAGGAACTCTTAGCCGTTAAGTCTGTCTTAGAAACATGGAGACACATCTTAGAATGTACTTCCAAACCCTTTCTAATATACACAGATCATAAAAACTCCAATATCTTAGAAAAATTAAGACCCTCTCCTCTCGCCAAGTAAGATGGGCACTCATTCTAGATAGGTTTGATTTTTTGATAACCTATAGACCAGGTACACAAAACACATAGGCAGATGCTTTATCACGTATTTATGACTCCACACTGCTAGCAAACACCACCATGCAGCTTATACCATCAAACAAAATTATAGGACTATTAAGTCCCCTAGAAAAAGAAGTTCTTAAGACCTTAAAGATGGAACCCCCTCCTACTAACACACAGATATCAAAAGACTCTTCAGGCTTGTACTACCATCAATACAAATTATACATCCCACCCTCAATCAGAGATTCTATTTTACAGCAATTTCATGATATTCTTTTATCTGGACATCCAGGAATCTATAAGACTAAAGAGTTAATAAAAAAGTATTTCTACTGGCCCCAGATAGACCAAACCATATACAAGTATGTGATTACATGTGAAACCTGTGCTAGAAACAAATCTGGTCATAGAAAACCAGTTGGATTCTTAAATCATATTCCCATTCCAGACATCCCATGGACAACAGTCTCAATGGATTTCATTGTGGAACTTCCACCGTCCCAACATCAAAACACAATATTTGTTGTAGTGGATCATCTCATCAAATTAGCCCACTTTATTCCATTGAGAAAACTACCAAATGCAAAAGAAACTGCCATTGCTTTTATGACGCACATTGTAAAGTTACATGGTTTACCTACTTCGATAATAACAGATCAAGGAAGCCAATTCACTTCCCATTTCTGGAAAGCACTTTTCTGGATCCTCAAAATACTTCCCAAGTTCTCTACTTCTTACCATCCACAAACCAATGGGCTTACAGAAAGGGTAAACCAGATCCTCAAACAATACCTTAGATGCTACATAACTCACCTACAAGACGACTGGTTATCCTATCTACCCATGGCTGAATTCTCATACAATAACTCCATTTCTACTTCCACTAAAACAACTTCATTCCTTGCTACCTATGGTTACCATCCCAGAATCATTTCCTTATCCCATATTAACATCAATTCTCCAGGAGCAAAGGACTATTCTACCTCTCTAAAAGCAGGGTTGGATCTACTAAAACTTTATTTAACAGAAGCTAAATCCAACCAAAAATACTACTATGATCTAAAACACTGTACATGTCCAAACTATAAACTGGGAGATTTAGTCTGGCTCTCTACCAAATACTTGAAACTCATCATTCCCTCAAAAAAATTGGGTCACCGATTTATAGGTCCTTTTTCTATAAAAAAGATATTAAATGCCAGTACAGTTGTATTTTCTGGGTTCTTATAAAATCCATCCATCATTCCACGTTTCACTCCTAAAACCTTATCATCACTCCAATTGCATCAAACCTCATCAACCTCCTATCCAATTAGATGATCATGAGGAATTCAAGATTGAATCCATCCTAGATTCTCTCCTCCGGCAGAAAAAACTTGAGTATTTAATAAATTGGAAGGGTTACGGCCCTGAAGAAGATACATGAGTCCCTATTGATTATGTACATGCTCCTAAGCTTCTTAAAACTTTTCATATCAGGCACCCACATAAACCTTCTGGAGGACCACTTCTGCCCGGTTGGGTGAAGACGTTTCACGGTAGGGTGATCTTCAAGGAGTTAGTGTTAGGTTTTTTAAGGGGGGATTGGGTGGGTTTTAGAGTAGGGTTGGTTGTGTGGGTGGTGGGTTTTAATGTTGGGGGGGTATTTGTATTTTTTTTTCAGGTAAAAGAGCTGATTACTTTGGGGCAATGCCCCGCAAAAGGCCCTTTTAAGGGCTATTTGTAATTTAATGTAGGGTAGGGCTTTTTATTTTGGGGGGCTTTTTTATTTTGTTAGGGGGATTAGAGTAGGTGCAATTAGTTTAAAAATCTTGTAATTATTTTATTATTTTCTGTAATTTAGTGTTTTTTTTCAGTACTTTAGATAATTTTATTTAATTGTAATTAATTGTATTTAGTTTAGGTAATTAATTTAATTGTAGTGTAGTGTTAGGTGTAATTGTAACTTAGGTTAGGTTTTATTTTACAGGTAAATTTGTCTTTATTTTAACTAGGTAGTTATTAAATAGTTAATAACTATTTAATAACTATTGTACCTAGTTATAATAAATACAAAGTTGCCTGTAAAATAAAAATAAACCCTAAGCTAGATACAATGTAATTATTAGTTACATTGTAGCTAGCTTAGGGTTTATTTTATAGGTAAGTATTTAGTTTTAAATAGGAATTATTTAGTGAATTGTAGTAATTTTATTTAGATTTATTGTAATTATATTTAAGTTAGGGGGTGTTAGGGTTAGGGTTAGACTTAGGTTTAGGAGTTAATAACTTTAGTATAGTGGCGGGCTGGCGGCGACGTTGGGGTCGGCAGATTAGGGGTTAATAAATGTAGGTAGGTGGCGGCGATGTTAGGGCCGGCAGATTAGGGGTTAATGATATTTAACTAGTATTTGCAATGTGGGAGTGCGGCGGTTTAGGGGTTAATATGTTTATTATAGTGGTGGCGATGTCCAGTTCAGCAGATTAGGGGTGAAACATTTTTTATTAGTGTTTGCGATGTGGGAGGGCCTCGGTTTAGGGGTTAATAGGTAGTTTATGGGTGATAGTGTACTTTTTAGCACTTTAGTTAAGAGTTTTATGCTACTACTAACTTTAAAATGTGGTACCAGTCTTGACAGGAGAGGGTCTACCGCTCACTTTTGGTTAGACTCGTAATACCGGCGCTATGCAAGTCCAATTGAAAAAATATATGATACGCAATTGACGTAAGTGGATTTGCGGTATTTCCGAGTCTGGCCAAAAAAGTGAGCGGTGAGCCTGTCATTTCAAGACTCGTAATACCAGCAGGCGTTAAAAAGCAGCGTTTTAACCCTAACGCAAGACTCGTAATCTATGCATTTATATGCACAGTTTCTGAGGCACCAGCTACTACTCAACATGTGCTTAAAGGGACATTAAACCCAAAAAAATTATTTCATGATTCAGATAGAGAATACAATTTTAAACAACATTCACATTTACTTCTATTATCTAATTTGCTTCATTCTTTAGATATTGTTTGTTGAGTAAATAGAAATTGACATTGGTGAGCCAATCACACGAGGCATCTATGTGCAGCGACCAATCAGCAGCTACTGAGCCTATCTAGATATGCTTTTCAGCAAAGAATATCAAGAGAATGAAGCAAATTAGATAATAGAAGTAAATTAGGAAGTTGTTTAAAATTGAATGCTCTATCTGAATCACGAAAGAAAATGTTTGTGTTTAATGTCCCTTTAAGTTCACAGTGCATGCGTGTATGAGTTTGTAGCTGATTGTCACATGATACAAGGGTTTGGCAAGTTGAATTAAATTTGAAAATTTGTAAAAATTAAATAAAACATTGCTTATTTAAATTCAGAGTATACAATACTACAGTATTTAATGGTCCCTTAATTTAAACAACATTACAAAACAATGTTTACCTACTGCTTTTTACATTCATGATCAAGTTAATGTTACTTTAAACTCACATTTAAATGACATAAGGAAAGAACCAGCTGTCAGGATATCATATTGAGAGATAATATTTAAAATAGAAAAGTACAGCAGAGTTATATACACGACTTTAAAGTGGAAAATTTCACATAATAAAAGTTGAAAGTGGGAAGAACTCAGTGCTCAGATGGAGGGATTTGTAATTCAAATTGTGTTCTTAAAGTAATATCACCCTTTTTAAATGCATGCGTCCAAACCAAATGTATTGGTGAAACAATGTTAGATGCAGTGCCACAATATATATTATCAGTTGTGGAATGTGGATACAATCACACATATATATATAACATAAGTAAGTTTTAAGAGGAAGTGTTAAACTCAGTGTCAATGATACGATTAGTAAAGAAATAATAAAAAAACTTTCAAACTTAATAAGTTACATAAAGTGAGACTTCAGTTTATACATAAAGCCACATTAATATACTAAATGGTGTATCATTGACACTGAGTGGAGAGACGACATTCACATCACTTTGACCTGGGTGAAATGTTCACATTTAAAGGCTCAGGTTCCACAAGCTAACAACCATACTTGGTATTTTTTGCTATTGGGAACATCATCCACCTGGTTGAACATCTGTGACATTGGTTCCGGAGTCACGTGACCTGTAACGGTCCGTTACACCTCTGATGTCAGACGCTGGATCTCTCATCCAACCACAGCTAGATCCATTTGGGCAAGACACGCACCAACCCTGTTTACTCCGAGAAGTTCCTACACAGAGTACTATACTGGTAAACCATATGGTAGGAGATATTGCATTGTGAACCGATCTGAGTTCGGTTCTTAAAAAAAACATCTTTGCACAAATAACTTTTTTGGGAAATAGTCAACTCAATCTTATATTGACTTATTTATACACAGGTATCAACTGCTTAACCTGTCTTATTTGGAAATGTTATGCCATTTATTTTTTATAATTTTGTTTTATTGGATATCCATAGTGTTTGAGAATGTGCATATCTCTTATTTTATAGTGTCATAATACAGTTTTACATGTGTCTTTAGAATATTGTTTATTCTTGTATTACTTAACATCTTAATATGTTCTGATTATTTAAAATCCACTCCAGCTTTTTTAGTGCATGTCCATTTTTCTATTACATTTTCACTGTTCATGATGAAGGCCTTTTGAAAGGAAGGTCCTTTTTGGTACTAGGCAGAGAGTGAGGGTTTTTAGCAAAAATATTAATTTTCTTTTAGTCAGACATCAGGTGTCAGATGTCAGGTATCAGGACTCAGGTGTCAGCCATCAGGACTCAGGTGTCAGCCATCAGGAGTCAGGTGTCAGAAATCAGGACTCAGGTGTCAGACATCAGGAGTCAGCTATCAGGAGTCAGAGATCACGTATTAGCAGTCAGACATCAGGTATCAGGAGTCAGACATCAGGAGTTAGGTATCAGGAATCAGATATCAGGAGTAGTGATGTTGCGAATAGTTCGCCGGCGAATAGTTCCCGGTTAACATAGCATGTTCACGTTCGCCGCGGCGGGCGAACATATGCGATGTTCGGTCCGCCCCCTATTCATCATCATTGAGTAAAACTTTGACCCTGTACCTCAGTCAGCCGACACATTCCAGCCAATCAGCAGCAGACCCTCCCTACCAGACCCTCCCACCTCCTGGACAGCATCCAGAGGAGGGACAGTGTAGCTGCTGCTGATTTAATAGGGAAATCGATAGCTAGGCTAGTGTATTCAGTGTCCACTACAGTCCTGAAGGACTCATCTGATCTCTGCTGTAAGGACAGCACCCCAAAAAGCCCTTTTTAGGGCTAGAACATCAGTCTGCTTTTTTTTTTTTTCCTGTGTAATCTAATTGCAGTTGCCTGCCTGCCAGCGTGTGTGTCAGGCTCACAGCGTATACTGTGCCCACTTGCCCAGTGCCACCACTCATATCTGGTGTAACAGTAGTGTACATTTAAAAAAAACAACACTTTTTTAACTGTGAAATAATAGCAGCCAGTTTCCTTCACACGTGTGCGTTTTAGGGCCTGCCACACCAGTGCAACTCATATCTGGTGTAACAGTAGTGTACATTTAAAAAAAACAACACTTTTTTTTCTGTCCGTTTGGGACCAGGGCTATTTTTACATTTCTGCGGTGTTTGTGTTTAGCTGTAATTTTCCTCTTACTCGTTTACTGTACCCACACATATTATATACCGTTTTTCTCGCCATTAAATGGACTTTCCAAAGATACCATTATTTTCATCATATCCTATAATTTACTATAATTTTTTTTTATAAAATATGAGGAAAAAATGGAAAAAAACACACTTTTTCAAACTTTGACCCCCAAAATCTGTTACTCATCTACAACCACCAAAAAACACCCATGCTAAATAGTTTCTAAATTTTGTCCTGAGTTTAGAAATACCCAATGTTTAAATGTTCTTTTTTTGCAAGTTATAGGGCCATAAATACAAGTAGCACTTTGCTATTTCCAAACCATTTTATTTCAAAATTAGAGCTAGTTACATTGGAACACTGATATCTGTCAGGAATCCCTGAATAGCCATTGACATGTATATATTTTTTTTTAGAAAACATCCCAAAGTATTGATCTAGGCCCATTTTGGTATATTTCATGCCACCATTTTACCACAAAATGCAATCAAATAAAAAAAATTGTTCACTTTTTCACAAATTTTTTCACAAACTTTAGGTTTCTCACTGAAATTATTTACAAATAGCTTGTGCAATTATGGCATAAATGGTTGTACATTTTTCTCTGGGATCCCCTTTGTTCAGAAATAGCAGACATATATGGCTTTGACGTTGCTCTTTGATAATTAGAAGGCCGCTAAATGCCACTGTAGTGAAGGGGTTAATTAGGGAGCATGTAGAGAGCTTTTTGGGGTCATTTTAGCTTTAGTGTAGTGTAGTAGACAACCCAAAGTATTGATCGAGGCCCATCTTGGTATATTTCATGCCACCATTTCACCGCCAAATGCGATCAAATAAAAAAAAAACGTTACATTTTTCCAAATTTTAGGTTTCTCACTGAAATCATTTACAAACATTTTGTGCAATTGGCACAAATGGTTGTAAATGCTTCTCTGGGATCCCCTTTTTCAGAAATAGCAGACATATATGGCTTTGGCATTGCTTTTTGGTAATTAGACGGCCGTTAAATGCCGCTGCGCACCACACGTGTATTATGCTCAACAGTGCAGGGGTTAATTAGGTAGGGTGACCATATTGCCGCTTTAAAAAGGGACACATATGAAAAATACATATGTCAGGGCTGTTTTTTGGGCTGTTTAAAGAAATGTTTTGTATAAGAACCCTGATATATGTATTTTTCATATGTGTCCCTTCTTAAAGCGGCAATTTGGTCAGCCTATAATTAGGGAGCTTGTAGGGAGCTTGTAGGGTTAATTTTAGCTTTAGTGTAGTGTAGTAGACAACCCTAAGTATTGATCTAGGCCCATTTTGGTATATTTCATGCCACCATTTCACCGCCAAATGTGATCAAATAAAAAAAAAATAGTCAACTTTTTCACAAACTTTAGGTTTCTCACTGAAATTATTTACAAACAGCTTGTGCAATTATGGCACAAATTGTTGTAAATGCTTTTCTGGGATCCCCTTTGTTCAGAAATAGCAGACATATATGGCTTTGGCGTTGCTTTTTGGTAGTTAGAAGGCCACTAAATGCAACTGCGCACAACACATGAATTATGCCCAGCAGTGAAGGGGTTAATTAGGTAGCTTGTAGGGAGCTTGCAGGGTTAATTTTAGCTTTAGTGTAGAGATCAGCTTCCCACCTGACACATCAGACCCCCTGATCCCTCCCAAAGAGCTCTCTTCCCTCCCCCACCCCACAATTGTCCCCGCCATCTTAAGTACTGGCAGAAAGTCTTCCAGTACGAAAATAAAAGGTATCTTTTTTTTTTTTATTTCTTTGGTCGTGGTGCTGTGATTCCCTTTGGCCCTAGAATAATGCAGTGCGGTGCGTTAAACGGGGAGTTTGGTCTGTCACTGTGAAGCGGGCGTAACCCTTACACTACCTGATCAATACAACATCATACCTGATGTTTTAAAGCACGTTATTCCAAACAATTTAGGAATGTTAGGTGATTTATGCCCTTTATGGATTAAAACCAGACTCTGCATCAACTATGTAATTTTCCATGGGAGTTTTGCCATGGATCCCCCTCCGGCATGCCACAGTCCAGGTGTTAGTCCCCTTGAAACAACTTTTCCATCACTATTGTGGCCAGAAAGAGTCCCTGTGGGTTTTAAAATTCGCCTGCCTATTGAAGTCTATGGCGGTTCGCACGGTTCGCCCGTTCACGAACATTTGCGGAAGTTTGTGTTTGCCGTTTGTGAACGCAAAATTTTATGTTCGCAACATCACTGATCAGGAGTCAGGTATTAGACATCAGGTATCAGGCGTCAGACATCAGATATCAGGCGCCAGACATCAGGTATCAGGACTCCGGTGTCAGCCATCAGGTGTCATGCATCAGGACTCAGGTGTCAGGTATCAAGAGTCAGAAATCAGGTTTCAGATATCAGGTGTCAGACATCAGGAGTCAGACATCTGGTAATCAAGAGTCAGGTGTCCCTATTCAGAGGTTTATATAGTACAAGCTAAGCTGTTTATTTTATTTATTTATGTGCTCCCTCATCATAAACTCCTTCCTACCTCATGTATCAGACATCAGGACTAAGCCATCAAAACTCAGGTGTCAGACATGAGGAGTCACATAACATTACAAAACAATCAATCAAATATCAAAGCCATCCTTTCATATTTTTAAATGAGATGCTCTACTTCTGTTTAAGAGTTTATACAGTACAAGCTGTACTGTTTATTTTTTAAATATAACATTTACATGAGAAAATTTAAACTTTTAGTAGAGAAGAAAAATAAAGTTCAGAGTAGACAAAATATATGTTCATATGTTCTTAAATAGAGAGGCACACACAGAACCCACACAATCAACATGCACAGCCTTTAAAGGGACCACACCAACACCATATGTATATGTACTATACCTTTAAGATTGTGTGCATGTGGCGTAAGCTGCCCCTTTAAGGCTGTTTATCTGTGGATGTTGTGATCTCTTCCTTGCTGGATGTGCTTAAAGCCTGTCTGCTATGTGTCATTGTGCCCACCAGACCTTTCCATGACCCTAAACACCAGTTTTATTAGAGCGTTATAAAACAAATGCTAATTTAAATTGAGGCAATGTCATGAACTCCATGAATTATTCAGAAATGCAGAGCCCCAAATGATGAAACAAATCAAAGGTATGAAGTCTTCAAGGATAATCTGATTTGCATATAGCTCCCAAATAAATAGTAAACATTCTATAACTGTCTGGCACTAGGTATATAAACAACATCCTTTACACAAAATGTCAGCAGAAAATGTAGATTATTGTAAAACTAAAAACATCAGGAGATTGTGCAGCACTAAGATCTACTTATTGGGTATCTGACACATTGACAATTCACTCCAGAAAGAAAGTTTGCCTGTGGCATTAAATAAGCCAGTAGCTATTGAATGAGAGAATAAAGGGACAGTCAAGTCCCAAAAAAACTTTCATGATTCAAATAGGGCATGCAATTTTAAACAACTTTCCAATTTACTTTTATCACCAATTTTGCTTTGTTTCTTGGTATTCTTAGTTGAAAGCTAAACATAGGAGTTTCATATGCTAATTTCTTAGACCTTGAAGGCCGCCTCTAATCTAAATGCATTTTTGATTGTTTTTCACCACTAGAGGGCATTAGTTCACGTGTTTCATATAGATAACATTGAGCGTATGCACGTGAATTTACCACAGAGTCAGCTCTGATTGGCTAAAATGCATGTCTGTCAAAATAACTGAAATAAGGGGGCAGTCTGCTGAGGCTTAGATACAAGGTGATTACTTAGGTAAAACGTGTGTTTGTTATGCAAAACTGGTGAATTGGTAATTAAGGGATTATCTATCTTTTAAAACAACAATTCTGGTGTTGACTGTCCCTTTAAATCATCCAGTGGGTTGGGTAGTGGCCAAACTTATGTAACAGAACTTACATTATGAACAAGTCCCTTAAATGGAAAGTCTTCTCCTCTACAGCCTCTAATGAAATTCCTTACAAATTCATAACCACATATTGACCGTTGAGAAGATATTTTAATAGTCAGATGGTGATGAACAAGTATTGCACTATTTGTTACAACTGCAGCACTAGACTAAAAGGGAAAACTCAAATGTATATTTCTGGATTCAGATTTGTAAACAACTTTCCAGTTTACTTCTCTCATGAATTTTGCTTCATTTTCTTGATATCATTTCTTGAAGAAGCAGGAATGTGTTACTGGGAGCTAGCGGGACACATCAGTAATCCAATCTTAAGAGGTATTAATGTACTGTCACCAATCAGTAGATAGCTCCCAGATCCTGAGCCTACCTAGGTATAATTTTTAACAAAGGAGACCAAGAAAACAAAGAAAAATAGATAAAATAATTAATTGGAACGTGCTCTATCTGAATCACAAAAGGAAATCTTTGGGTTTCATGTCCCTTTAACTAGTTTAAACAACCAAGCTATGTTATAAGTGCATGGTAGTGCAGCTCTGGTGTGTTTGCTGATTTGCTCAATGTTAAAGGGACATCAAACCCAAAATGTTTATTTCATTATTCAGATAGAAAATACAATTTTAAAAAGTTTCCAATTTACTTCTATTATCAAACTTTCTTTGTTCTTATGTTATTCTTTGTTGATACCTAGGTAGGTCTAGTGCTGCTGCTTATGTATCACTTTGTTGCAAAACTGCTGCCAAATAGTGCTACAGGCACGTGCACACCCCTGAGCTTACATCCCTGCTTTTCAACAAAGGATTAAAAAAAAATTATAATAGAAGTAAATTGGAAAGTTGTTTAAAATTGTATGCACTATCTGAATCATGCAATAAAATGTTTGTTTTTTTATGTCCCTTTAAACCCTGCTTTCAGGTGCTTGTAACTTTGGATTGTGTGAATTTCTTTATTTGCCAATTTATGGGCACCCTCAGGCCTAGATTTGGAGTTCGGCGGTAGCCGTCAAAACCAGCGTTAGAGGCTCCTAACGCTGGTTTTGGCCGCCCGCTGGTATTTGGAGTCAGTGATTAAAGGGTCTAACGCTCACTTTTCAGCCGCGACTTTTCCATACCGCAGATCCCCCTACGCCATTTGCGTAGCCTATATTTTCAATGGGATCTTTCTAACGCCGGTATTTAGAGTCGTTTCTGAAGTGAGCGTTAGAGCTCTAACGACAAAATTCCAGCCGCCTGAAAATAGCAGGAGTTAAGAGCTTTCTGGCTAACGCCGGTTTATAAAGCTCTTAACTACTGTACCCTAAAGTACACTAACACCCATAAACTACCTATGTACCCCTAAACCGAGGCCCCCCCACATCGCCGACACTCGATTAAAATTTTTAACCCCTAATCTGCCGACCGCCACCTACGTTATATTTATGTACCCCTAATCTGCTGCCCCTAACCCCGCCGACCCCTGTATTATATTTATTAACCCCTAACCTGCCCCCCACAACATCGCCGCCAGCTACTTAAAATAATTAACCCCTAATCTTCCGACCGCAAAGCGCCGCCACCTACGTTATCCCTATGTACCCCTAATCTGCTGCCCTAACACCGCCGACCCCTATATTATATTTATTAACCCCTAATCTGCCCCCCACAACGTCGCCGACACCTACCTACACTTATTAACTCCTAATCTGCCGAGCGGACCTGAGCGCTGCTATAATAAAGTTATTAACCCCTAACCCGCCTCACTAACCCTATCATAAATAGTATTAACCCCTAATCTGCCCTCCCTAACATCGCCGACACCTACCTTCAATTATTAACCCCTAATCTTCCGATCGGAGCTCACCGCTATTCTAATAAATGGATTAACCCCTAAAGCTAAGTCTAACCCTAACACTAACACCCCCCTAAGTTAAATATAATTTACATCTAACAAAATAAATTAACTCTTATTAAATAAATGATTCCTATTTAAAGATAAATACTTACCTGTAAAATAAATCCTAATATAGCTACAATATAAATGATAATTATATTATAGCTATTTTAGGATTAATATTTATTTTACAGGTAACTTTGTATTTATTTTAACCAGGTACAATAGCTATTAAATAGTTAAGAACTATTTAATAGTTACCTAGTTAAAATAATAACAAATTTACCTGTAAAATAAATCCTAACCTAAGATATAATTAAACCTAACACTACCCTATCAATAAAATAATTAAATAAACTACCTACAATTACCTACAATTAACCTAACACTACACTATCAATAAATTAATTAAACACAATTCCTACAAATAAATACAATTAAATAAACTAGCTAAAGTACAAAAAATAAAAAAGAACTAAGTTACAGAAAATAAAAAAATATTTACAAACATAAGAAAAATATTACAACAATTTTAAACTAATTACACCTACTCTAAGCCCCCTAATAAAATAACAAAGCCCCCCAAAATAAAAAATTCCCTACCCTATTCTAAATTAAAAAAGTTACAAGCTCTTTTACCTTACCAGCCCTGAACAGGGCCCTTTGCGGGGCATGCCCCAAGAAGTTCAGCTCTTTTGCCTGTAAAAAAAAACATACAATACCCCCCCCCCAACATTACAACCCACCACCCACATACCCCTAATCTAACCCAAACCCCCCCTTAAATAAACCTAACACTAATCCCCTGAAGATCTTCCTACCTTGTCTTCACCATCCAGGTATCACCGATCCGTCCTGGCTCCAAGATCTTCATCCAACCCAAGCGGGGGTTGGCGATCCATAATCCGGTGCTGAAGAGGTCCAGAAGAGGCTCCAAAGTCTTCCTCCTATCCGGCAAGAAGAGGACATCCGGACCGGCAAACATCTTCTCCAAGCGGCATCTTCGATCTTCTTCCATCCGGAGCGAAGCGGCAGGATCCTGAAGACCTCCAGCGCGGAACATCCATCCGGACCGACGACTGAACGACGAATGACTGTTCCTTTAAGGGACGTCATCCAAGATGGCGTCCCTCGAATTCCGATTGGCTGATAGGATTCTATCAGCCAATCGGAATTAAGGTAGGAATTTTCTGATTGGCTGATGGAATCAGCCAATCAGAATCCGATTGGATATGTGGGTGGTGGGTTGTAATGTTGGGGGGGGGTATTGTATGTTTTTTTTTACAGGCAAAAGAGCTGAACTTCTTGGGGCATGCCCCGCAAAGGGCCCTGTTCAGGGCTGGTAAGGTAAAAGAGCTTGTAACTTTTTTAATTTAGAATAGGGTAGGGAATTTTTTATTTTGGGGGGCTTTGTTATTTTATTAGGGGGCTTAGAGTAGGTGTAATTAGTTTAAAATTGTTGTAATATTTTTCTTATGTTTGTAAATATTTTTTTATTTTCTGTAACTTAGTTCTTTTTTATTTTTTGTACTTTAGCTAGTTTATTTAATTGTATTTATTTGTAGGAATTGTGTTTAATTAATTTATTGATAGTGTAGTGTTAGGTTTAATTGTAGGTAATTGTAGGTATTTTATTTAATTATTTTATTGATAGGGTAGTGTTAGGTTTAATTATATCTTAGGTTAGGATTTATTTTACAGGTAAATTTGTTATTATTTTAACTAGGTAACTATTAAATAGTTCTTAACTATTTAATAGCTATTGTACCTGGTTAAAATAAATACAAAGTTACCTGTAAAATAAATATTAATCCTAAAATAGCTATAATATAATTATAATTTATATTGTAGCTATATTAGGATTTATTTTACAGGTAAGTATTTAGCTTTAAATAGGAATAATTTATTTAATAAGAGTTAATTTATTTCGTTAGATGTAAATTATATTTAACTTAGGGGGGTGTTAGTGTTAGGGTTAGACTTAGCTTTAGGGGTTAATCCATTTATTAGAATAGCGGTGAGCTCCGATCGGAAGATTAGGGGTTAATAATTGAAGGTAGGTGTCGGCGATGTTAGGGAGGGCAGATTAGGGGTTAATACTATTTATGATAGGGTTAGTGAGGCGGATTAGGGGTTAATAACTTTATTATAGTAGCGCTCAGGTCCGCTCGGCAGATTAGGGGTTAATAAGTGTAGGCAGGTGTCGGCGACGTTGAGGGGGGCAGATTAGGGGTTAATAAATATAATATAGGGGTCGGCGATGTTAGGGCAGCAGATTAGGGGTACATAGGGATAACGTAGGTTGCGGCGGTTTACGGAGCGGCAGATTAGGGGTTAAAAAAAATATGCAGGGGTCAGCGATAGCGGGGGCGGCAGATTAGGGGTTAATAAGTGTAAGGTTAGGGGTGTTTAGACTCGGGGTACATGTTAGGGTGTTAGGTGCAGACGTAGGAAGTGTTTCCCCATAGGAAACAATGGGGCTGCGTTAGGAGCTGAACGCTGCTTTTTTGCAGGTGTTAGGTTTTTTTTCAGCTCAAACAGCCCCATTGTTTCCTATGGGAGAATCGTGCACAAGCACGTTTTTGAGGCCGGCCGCGTCCGTAAGCAACTCTGGTATCGAGAGTTGCATTTGCGGTAAAAATGCTCTACGCTCCTTTTTTGGAGCCTAACGCAGCATTTGATTAAACTCTCGATACCAGAGTTAAATTTATGATGCGGCCAGAAAAAAGCCCGCGGAGCGTTAACAGCCCTTTTACCGCCGAACTCCAAATCTAGGCCTCAGTGACTTAAATGTAAACTTATTGAGTATATTTTATTCACTAAAAGGAAATGAACGTCAAATGAAAGGTTTTTATAATGGTTCCGTTTTACTTCCTTCTCTTCCTTTGTTGAAAAGGGCTCAGCAGCAGCAATGCATGACTGGGCCCTAGCCAGTGTTTGGTGCTACACACATACGTCTCTTGTCATTGAGTTAGCAGATGTGCTCAGCTTGTTCCCAGAAGTGCATTGTTGCTCTGGTTCTTACTTAAACTACATTTGTATCCCATTTGCAAACAATAGGGCAATATTATAACAGTGCATTTTCTTTTTCCATTTTATATTCCTTTATATATTGCAAAAGATACATTTTCCTATCTTTTCCCAAGGCAAACGGCTGGTAGAAGCAAAATCAAAAGCTTCTGTGCCAATCTATAGGCAATATGCAATGCTAATGTATTTTATTGTCTATTATGTTTTTTTTTATTGTTTTATTATTTAAGGATGATGGGAAAAAGCTGATAAATAAGAATTTAAAGATCCTTATTTTGATCTATTTCAGATATGTTTAAAAAAGCAAAAAGCGGAAAGAATTAATGAAGACTTGCTCAGTAGCAGCATTTGAGTTTGCAGGAGTTGTAGTTTGAGATATTGGGGCCGATTTATCAAGGGCCGAATAGCCGCTGATGCCCCTGTTTCCGTGCGAGCCTTCAGCGGTTTTAAGACTGCTGCTCCTTAACTGGACCACTGCCTCTGAGGTTGCAGTCTGCAATCCGCCCGATCCTATAGGATCGGGTTGCTTGACAACCCCTGCTAATGGCCGATTGGCTGCAAATCTGCAGGAGGTGACATTGCACAAGCAGAAGTCTATTTAGTTCAACCTATACAAATCTTAAATTATCTACAATAACAGCACCAGTGAATCTTAAATAAATCCCATTAACACTAGAAATCATATCCCTGAATTCTGTTTCTAGCCAGAAATGTATCTAAACCATTTTTAAATGTATCTAAGATATTGGCATTTACTAACTTCTTAGGTAATGAGCTCCACAATTTAATTGCTATTACAGTGAAAAAAACATTTACGTTGCTGGAGCCTTAAAATGTGACCTCTTGTCACAAAAAATTATTGGAATAAACAGAGTATTAAGGCCTTATTAGGCCTTATATATTTATATAAAGGAATCATGTCACCTCTGAAGCGCCTTTTTTTCTAGAGAAAACAGACCCAGTTTGGCTTCATAGCTTAAATTCTCCATTCCACTTATTAGTTTTGACCCTTCTCTGAGCTTTTTCTAAGTCTGCAAGGTCTTTTTTAGAAATTTGTTCCCAGACCTGCACTTCATACTCAAGGTGAGGTCTTACCAGGGATTTATATAGTGACAGAATTATTCTTTCCTCCCTTGCATCAATGCCTCTTTTAATACATGCTAATATCTTATTAGCCTTAGAAGCCGCTGCCCTGCATTGTGTGCCCATCTTTAGCTTGTTATCTATTACTACCCTCAAATCCCTTTCTTCCTCTGTTCTGTCCCATTTAAATTAAAGGTTGTCTGCTTATTTTATTTCCAAAATTTAGAACCTTACATTTTCCAGTATTAAAACTCATTTTCCATTTACCTGTCAATTCTTAAATTTTTTGTAAATCCCCTTGTAAAGTAATTTCATCCTACACTGACCTAATGACCTTACGCAACTTTGTATTATCTGCAAAAATAGAGATGCTGTTACTTAATCCTTGCACCAAGTCATTAACTCATTAATAAAAATATTAAAAAGTACAGGGCCCAGTAATGATCCCTGATGGACTCCACTGAATACTTTTGTCCAACCTCAGTATGATCCATGTGCAACTACTCGCTGCTCCCTGTCTTTTAAATTGGGTAATAATAACAACTATTACTATTCAGCTGCCGATTTGGTTAATTTCGAGAGCGAGCGCTGAAAAAGCGCTTAGAGTCCCACTGGGAGAAAGGCGCTATATAAATACTAGTTATTATTATTATATTTTAAACAGTAATTTATCCATGAGCTAACATTTTCAGGTGTTCCTAGTCCCTTAGTGTTGTACATTAATCTCTCATGTGGCACTGTATTAAACGCCTTTGCAAAATCTAAGTATATCAACTGATTCCCCTTTATCTATATTTTTACTTAATTCCTGATAGCATCTAATTAGATTAGTTTGACGTGATCTTTTTCTCATAAAACCATGCTGATTTGAACTAATAATTTTGTTTACATGAATATACTCATCAATATAATCCTTTTTAATCCCTTCAATTATCTTCCCCACTATCAATGTCAGACTAACTGGGCCGCGATCCGATATGCAGCGTCGCCCGCAAAAGCCGGCGACGCCAAATTTTGCGCTGGTTTGGTATCACATATACGGCATAACATAGAAGTTACGCTTGTATATTTCTGCCTTCGGCCATAGTTTTTTGGCCCATAGAAAGGCATACCAAACCAGCGCAGTTTGGTATCCAATATACAGCGTAAGGACTTACATGGCGAAAATGGAGAAATCTTACTCCATTTTCACCTCGCCACAAATTGCAGGCGTAGTAAGCCTTACGCTGTGTATCGGAGCCCTGTAACTCCCTAAACTAGATGCAAAATAAAACCTAACACCTAACGCATGCGCACTGTCTATCTACCTGTCAACCGCGAACTGCTAAATAAAACCTAACACCTAACGCATGCGCAATGTCTATCTACCTGTCAACCGCGATCCCCTGCCGCAATCCCTAATGAAGTGTTTAACCCCTAAACCGCCGCTCCCGGACCCCGACCGCCACCTACATTAAATGTATAACCCCCTAATGTGAGCCCCCTACACCATCGCCACCTACATTAAAATTATTAACCCCTAATGTAATCCCTCTACACCGCCGCCATCTATATTAAAATTATTACCCCCTAATGTGAGCCCCCTACCCCGCCGCCACCTATTTTAACTATATTACCCCCTAATCTAATCCCCCTACTTAAGTCTAACCATACAAATAGCCCTGAAAAGGGCTTTTTGCGTGGCATTGCCCCAAAGTAACCAGCTGTATTACCAGCCCTTAAAAGGGCCTTTTGCGGGGCATTGTCACAAAGTAATCAGCTATTTTGCCTGTAATCTAAATCCCCCTACACCGCCGCCACCTATAATAAATGTATTACCCCCTAATCTAATCCCCCTACTTAAGTCTAACCATACAAATAGCCCTGAAAAGGGCTTTTTGCGTGGCATTGCCCCAAAGTAACCAGCTGTATTACCAGCCCTTAAAAGGGCCTTTTGCGGGGCATTGTCACAAAGTAATCAGCTATTTTGCCTGTAATCTAAATCCCCCTACACCGCCGCCACCTATAATAAATGTATTACCCCCTAATCTAATCCCCCTACACCGCCGCCACCTATATTAAATTTATTAACCCCTAATCTAATCCCCCTATACCGCGCCACCTATATTAAATATATTAACCCCAATCTAATCCCCCTATACCGCGCCACCTATATTAAATATATTAACCCCTAATCTAATCCCCCTATACCGCCGCCACCTATATTAAATTAATTAACCCTTAAAATACTAAAATTTCCCTACCACTAAACCTAAGTCTAACCCTACAAATAGCCCTGAAAAGGGCTTTTTGCGTGGCATTGCCCCAAAGTAACCAGCTCTATTGCCAGCCCTTAAAAGGGCTTTTTGCGGGGCATTGACCCAAAGTAATAAGCTCTTTTACCAGCCCTTAAAAGGGCTTTTTGCGGGGCATTGTCACAAAGTAATCAGCTCTTTTTGCCTGTAATCTAAATCCTCCTATACTGCCGCCACCTATAATAAATGTATTACCCCCTAATCTAATCCCCCTACACCGCCGCCACCTATATTAAATATATTAACCCCTAATCTGACCCCCCTACACCGCTATTCTAATCAGCCAATAGAATTACAGTAGCTCTTATTCTATTGGCTATTCAAATCAGCCAATAGAATTAAAGTAGCTCGCATCGGATTGGCTGATTTGAATTTGAAGGCTCAAATCAGCCAATAGGAATTCAAGGGACGCCATTTTTAATTGCGTACCTTGAATTCCTATTCAGTGTACGGCGCGCGACCGTATGAAGAGGATCCTCCACGCTCCGGCTCCGGTCTTCAGTTCCAGATGGACGGTCTTCAGCTCCGCGGTCATCGGTCTTCAACTCCTCCGCTCCACGCCGGCTGGATCCTGGAAGAAGAAGAGGTCGCCGCCTGGAAGAAGACTTCTCCGCCTGGAACAGGACCTTCTCCGCCGGTCTTCAGGACAGGTAAGGAGCACTTGGGGGTTAGACTTAGGTTTTTTAAGGGGGGATTGGGTGGGTTAGAGTAGGGGTATGTGGGTGGTATGTTGTAATGGGGGGGGTTGTTGTTTTTTTTACAGGCAAAAGAGCTGATTACTTTGGGGCAATGCCCCACAAAAGGCCCTTTTAAGGGCTGGTAATAGAGCTGTTTACTTTTGTAATTTAGATTAGGGTAGGGAAATGTTTTTATTTTGGGGGGCTTTGTTATTTTATTAGGGGGCTTAGATTAGGTGTAATTAGCTTTTATTTTTTTGTAATTTAGTGTTTGTTTGTTTTTGTAATTTAGTTTAGTGTATTTAATTGTATTTTAGTTTAGATATTTGTAGTTTATTTAATTTATTGATAGTGTAGGTGTATTTGTAACTTAGGTTAGGATTTATTTTACAGGTAAATTGGTAATTATTTTAACTAGGTAGCTATTAAATAATTATTAACTATTTAATAGCTATTGTACCTAGTTAAAATAAATACCAAGTTACCTGTAAAATAAATATAAACCCTAAAATAGCTACAATGTAATTATTAATTATATTGTAGCTATCTTAGGGTTTATTTTATAGGTAAGTATTTAGTTTTAAATAGGAATAATTTAGTTAATATTATTAATATTATTTAGATTTATTTTAATAATAATTAAGTTAGTGGTGTTAAATAGGGTTAATAGAGTTAATATAGGTGGCGGTGGTGTAGGGGGTCAGATTAGGGGTTAATATATTTAATATAGGTGGCGGCGGTGTAGGGGGATTAGATTAGGGGGTAATACATTTATTATAGGTGGCGGCGGTATAGGGGGATTTAGATTACAGGCAAAAGAGCTGATTACTTTGTGACAATGCCCCGCAAAAAGCCCTTTTAAGGGCTGGTAAAAGAGCTGATTACTTTGGGGCAATGCCCCGCAAAAAGCCCTTTTAAGGGCTGGCAATAGAGCTGGTTACTTTGGGGCAATGCCACGCAAAAAGCCCTTTTCAGGGCTATTTGTAGGGTTAGACTTAGTTTTATTGGTAGGGAAATTTTAGTATTTTAGGGGTTAATTAATTTAATATAGGTGGCGGCAGTATAGGGGGATTAGATTAGGGGTTAATTAATGTAATATAGGTGGCGGCGGTATAGGGGGATTAGATTAGGGGTTAATTAATTTAATATAGGTGGCGGCAGTGTAAGGGGGATTCGATTAGGGGTTAATAATTTTAATATAGGTGGCGGCGGTGTAAGGGGGATTAGATAAGGGGTTAATAATTTTAATATAGGTGGCGGCGGTGTAAGGGGGTCAGATTAGGGGTTAATATAGTTTAAATAGGTGGCGGCGGTGTAGGGGGATCATATTAGGGGTTAATATAGTTTAAATAAGTGGCGGCTGTGTAGGGGGATCATATTAGGGGGTAACATAGTTAATGTAGGCGGCGGCGGGGTAGGGGGCTCACATTAGGGGGTAATATAGTTAAAATAGGTAGCGGCGGTGTAGGGGGCTTACATTAGGGGGTAATATAGTTAAAATAGGTAGCGGCGGTGTAGGGGGCTTACATTAGGGGGTAATATTGATAATGTAGCTGGCGGCGGGGTCCGGGAGCGGCGGTTTAGGGGTTAATATATTTATTGTTAGGAGTGAGAGGGGGGATTGTGGATAGAGGGGTATACGTGTCGGGCTATGTTTGGGAGGCGTGTTAGACAGTACGAGTGATTTAATAACTTAGTCAGGTTTTTTATGTGGCGACTCCAGAAATTTGTACTTACACAGATTTCTGGACATCGCTGGTTTGTCAGACTTACGGCACTTTAGCATCTGACGGCGCCGTATATGAGATAGCTCGAGTTGTGAGCGGAAACTACGGGCGGCACAAGTTTCCATGCTTGCGCTGAAACCTGCGCCGTATATCGGATCGCGGCCCTAGTCTATAGCTTCCTAGATCAGCCCTGTTTCCCTTTTTAAAAAGTGTCACCACATCAGCTTTACGCCAATTCTGGGGTACCATGCATGAGGATAATGAGTCTTGAAAAATTAAGAGTAGAGGTTTTACTAAAACAGAGCTAAATTCCCATAAAACCCTTGGGTGTTTTCCATCTGGGCCTGGAGTTTTATTTACCTTAAAGGGCCACTAAACCCAAAATCTTTCTTTCATGATTCAGATAGAGAATAGAAATTTAAACAACATTACAATTTACTTCTATTATTTATTTTGCTTAATTTTTTAGATATCCTTAGTTGAAGAAAAAGCAATGCACATGGTGAGCCAATCACACGAGGCTTCTATGTGCAGCAACCAATCAGCAGCTACTGAGCATATCTAGATATGCTTTTCAGCAAAGAATATCAAGAGAATAAAACAAATTAGATAATAGAAGTAAATTAGAAAGATGTTTAAAATTGCATTCTCTTTCTAAATCATGAAAGAAAAAATGTGGGTCTCATGTCCCTTTAATGTTATCCAGATTTTTCCTGATATCCTCTAGATATAACCCAGTTAAAGGTATTGGCTTGCAAGTCTTCTCCCTGTCACTGCTAATTATGCTACCATTTACATATTTTAATGTACCTTTATTTTCCTTCTTCAGATTTTTTTGCCATTTATGTAATTAAAAAACCTTTTAGATTTTGACTTAGAATATGTTGCAATTAATCTTTCATTTTTAAATGGATTGATTTTTTGCATGCTTTGTTACGTTCCTTATAGTACTGTTAACCTGTAGTGGACGTGTAAATGGAAGTCAGATAACAAACATACTGCACACCATTTACACTATACAAATACACTGCATACATTCTACAAAGGGGCTGCTGTTGTTTATTGATGGAAGTGGCCATTTTTAGTCAGAGTTTTAACCCCCATTTTAGAGATAGGCTAAAGCATCCATCCCATGGCCTCTATTTATCAAGGTCTGGCGGACCTGATCCGACAGTGCGGATCAGATCCGCCAGACCTCACTGAATACGGAGAGCAATACACTCGCCGTATTCAGCATTGCACCAGCAGCTCACAAGAGCTGCTGGTGCAACGCTGCCCCCTGCAGACTCGCAGCCAATGGGCCGCCAGCAGGGGGGTGTCAATCTACCCGATCGTACTCGATCGGGTTGATTTCCGGCTATGTCTGTCCGCCTGCTCAGAGCAGGCGGACAGGTTATGGAGCAGCAGTCTTTGTGACTGCTGCTTCATAACTGCTGTTTCTGGCGAGTCTGCAGGCTCGCCAGAAACGCGTGGCACCAAGCTCCATTCGGAGCTTGATAGATAGGCCCCATGACTATTTGTTCGTAGAAGCCCCTCCTCTGAGATAAATGAAGCAGCCATAAAGCTCTTCTGTAACAGTGGCAACCCCCAAAGCAACTACATTTATCTGAGCTAAAATAAATGTTAAAGATAAACTTATTGAAAAACTTAAAGGGAAACTGAACTCAAATTTTTTTCTTTTGTGATTCAGATAGAGCATGCAATTTTAAGCAACTTTCTAATTTACTCCTTTTATCAAATTTTGCAAGAACGTAAGTTTAGATGTCGACCCATTTTTGGTTGAACAACCTGGGTTGTTTTTGCCGATTGGTGGATACATTCACCCACCAATAAACAAGTGCTGTCCAGTGTTCTAAACAAAAAAAATCTCAGATGCCTTCTTTTTCAAATAAAGCTAGCAAGAGAATGAAGACAAATTGATAATAGGAGTAAATTAGAAAGTTGCTTAAAATTGCATGCTCTATCTGAATCACGAAAGAAAACATTTGGGTTCAGTTTCGCTTTAAGGACATGTATTTAACATAAGAGAATTACAGGAAAACCTGAGCACATAACACACACACTACACAGACACACTTGGCATATTCACATCACATACACATATATATATATATTTTTACAATAAAGAACTTAGGAAATTCTGTGGATTTTTTTTTTTTTTTATTGTTTCTAGGGTTTAAGTTCCCTGACAATATTCTTTGTTTAGAGTAAATAATCGTCTGCTTTAGTTTCAGAATTTGTAGATTTGCAGCTCACTTAGGGATTTGAATCTGATAGATATATTAGGATAAGATACATGATATGAGTTGTATTTTAGCATCTCTTTTTTTTCTAACTATTTTCATGACCACTTTTTTTTTAGAGGGGAACTACTAGTGCAATGCCGCCCCCTGCAGATTTGTGGCCAATCATATAGGATTGGGCGGATCGATGTCCGCAGCCTCAGAGGTCTTAAGACCGCTGCTTCATGACTGCTGTTTCCGGCGAGCCTGAAGGCTTGCATGGAAACAGGGGACATTCAGCCCTTGATAAATTGGCCCCTTTATGTGCACATCAGAGAAGCACATATTGGGCACCGTACATGCACAGCAGAGCAGTTTGTAATAAGCACTGTGCATGCACAAAAGAACAACTCATAGTTGGAATTGGGTATGAACAACAGAGCAGAGAACTCTGCACCCAGTGCAATCTCTCTTCACTGAATACCCATCCATCTTTGTGATTGCATCTACCTAATGATACCTCTTTTCCTTACACCAGGGGCACAATCCGATATATACGGTGTAGGTTTCGGCACAAGCAAGGGAACACGCGCTGCCCATAATTTCACCTCGCACATCGGGGTATTACATATACCCTGCCGGCAGTTCCTAAAGTGCCATAAGTCTGATAAACTAGCGATGTCCAGAAATGAGCGTAAGTACAAATTTCTGGAGTCGCCAGTGACTTACAGCACTTTAGAAACTGCCGGTGCCTAAGAAAACTAAACTAAAATTTTAAATCTCCCGTAACAGTCTAACACGCCTCCCAAAAATAAGCCCGACACGTATACCCCTATATCCGTAATCCCCCCTCTCACTCCTAATAATAAATGTATTAACCCCTAGACCAACAACCCCCACACCGCAATAAACCTATCCTAGTATTAACCCCTAATCTGCCATAGCCTACACCGCAATAAACCTATCCTAGTAGTATTAACCCCTAAACCGCCATAGCCCACACCGCAATAAACCTATCCTAGTAGTATTAACCCCTAAACCACCATAGCCCACACTGCAATAAACCTATTCTATCATTAACCCCTAAACCGCCATAGCCCACATAGTCTATTAAATCTATTAACCCCTAATCTGCCGCCGCCAATGTCGCCGCCACTATAATAAAGTTCGTACCCCTAAACCTAAGTCTAACCCTAACACCCCCTAACTTAGTTATTATTTAAATAAATCTAAATAATATTACTATTATTAACTAAAGTATTCCTATTTAAAACTAAATACTTACCTATAAAATAAACCCTAAGATAGCTAAAATATAATTAATAATTACATTGTAGCTTTTTTAGGATTAATTTTTATTTTACAGGCAACTTTGTATTTATTTTAACTAGGTACAATATTAACTATTTAATAGCTACCTAGTTAAAATAATTACAAAATTACCTGTAAAATAAATCCTAACCTAAGTTACAAATACACCTACACTATCAATAAATAAATTAAATTAATTAACTACAATTAGCTAACATTAAATACAATTAAATTAAATAAACTATAGTACAAAAAAAAACAAAGACTAAATTACAGAAAATATTTTTTTTTACAAGAAGTTTAAACTAATTACACCTAATCTAAGCCCCCTAATAAAATAAAAAAGCCCCCCAAAATAATAAAATGCCCTACCCTATACTAAATTACAAAAATATTTTTCTTGAGGCTAGGGATGCTTGGAGTGGTCATGTACTCATAATTTAAAACCTGATTTCATGGATTTAATACAATTAGTTGGAAAAAAAAACATTTATGAGAGGTGAGGCAACTATTTCTCGATTTGCTACCTGCCCTAGGCACAAAAGTCATCACTAGGCAAATTCATACACAAAAAAGTAATTTACAGAGATATAGGGAGGCTGTTGCTAATTCACATTATACTATGCAAATGATATCTTTTTACATACTGTCAAAGAGTTTACTATAAACCTTATTCACCCATTACAGGACAAAATGTTTTTGTTTTTTTTAAATAATAGTGAAGAAGTAATATGTACAACAAGCCAATTAATCAAATAAATCTTAACCCCCACTATATATTTTTTTATGAAATTGTTGAGAATACAATTTAAATCTTGAAATGTGTATAACAGGCTGAACAAAAAAAAAAAAAGAAATACAAAGGGTTTGTATACATGGCTCTATACCAGCTTGGTACCACTTTTTTCCTTTGGGACCACTTGATGTGCTTTTACAATTTATGTGACTCACTGTAATATTGTTTATATACTCATGACACCACAATGACCTTATGAATGTAATATACTGATGTAAGAATGCCTCTGCCACAGGCCTGATTGGATACTTTTTTCACAATACTAGAGCCAATCACATTTGTGTCATAATTGTGATGTTCCTGGAGTGTTCTATGCATTTAAATTAATTAATTGTACAAGGCAAATTGGGTTGACTATCATTGTTATAATGCTATAATGGGCAATGATCCTTCAAAGGCAACATGTACCTCTAAAGTGCCCCAAAGCAGAGCAGTATCATATATGTGCTATTTATTAAGATGACTTACTGTTACAGAGTAGTGTCTTCAAGTTCAAATTTGCTGCCTGGATGCTGCCTGGATGCTGCCTGTCGGTGTTGCAATCGCTTCCCGCTTCTTCCTTTCTGTGCTGCTGGCTGGTTGTGACTCCTGCTCCGCCCACCTACCACTTAATCTCCGGTCGCATTTCTCTTGGTGGTGCTGCTGTATAATTTGTTGAATGTGACAGGGGCTGGAGCAACCATGATAGATGGTGGGGGCCTGGGGGAGAGCCATCCGAGCCAGCATGTGGGTGGGGGAGCCGGTTTCATGCTGGGCCTGCACAAAGTCAAAAAGTAAAGGCACAGCTAAGTTCCTGTCTTCCAGTGCTTGGTGGTGTGGTGTCACACACCTGAGCTGGTAACCCAGGTTTACTCCATGCCCATTGCACCCCTCAGTGATGCCACTGCCCTCTTCCACATGATGTCACGCACAGTGCACGTGTATATAATATATATTATTATACAGCTGCTTGACAGAAATGTTGAAGATAGACCATCCAAAGCAGACAATGTAAAGTTAAAACAAAGATGCTTTATTTTCTCATGTTAAAACCTCATGCTACGGCCAAGACAATCCGACACATTTCCTGCCCAAACATGGAATTTCATCAGGGATAACTCGGCTGATACACTTCCATCTTTAAATGCACATTTCTTTTAACCCCTTCATTGCATACATATGTCACATATCTTCACAATCAATAGCAAATGATTTAGAAAGCAAAGAAGATGGTAAGTATTCTAACTATCTAACAATAAAACAATGGGGCATATTTAAGAATGTGCGAGCTGACATGGTACGAAGTAGCGTATCATGTCTGCCGCTCATCAATAAATAGCGACAGCATATGCTGTCGGCATTTATCAATGCACCAGTTGTTCTTGTTAACTCATGGTGCAATACCTGCAGATTTGCGGCCTATCTGTGGCTAGCAGGGGGGGTCAATTAACCCGATCATATTCGATCAGGTTGCTTTCTGTCCGCTGCCTCAGAGCAGGCGGACAAGTTATGGTGCAGCGGTCTTTAGAAGGCTTGCCGGAAACAAGGGGCATCAAGCTCTATATGGAGCTTGATAACTATGCCCCAATATCTCTTACATTAAAAAGAAGAAGAATATATACATATATATATATGGTAAACTTAATTTTATTACTACATAAATCCAATTATTTAAACTCGTATCAAAGTTTGTTTCGTTTCTCACTATTGATTTTGTGGTAGATTTTTTTTTCTACTTTAATCCAACTTTATGCGTTTAATTATTTGTTTTTTACCCTAATATTAGAAAATTTGTACACACTACAAACCTGTAAATAGTTTGTTATCAGAGATTTCATTCATACCTTGAGGACTCCCTGTTTTTAGTGTATAGATCCAATATACTTCCTTCTTATCTAAGCCTGAATTCTATCTTCTTCTGTGAATATCCTTTGTACCAGATCAATGCTCTGGAATTCAAACACAGAACAAATAAAATCAAATTGAACCTAATCGAATATATGTCCCACTCTATGTTAAGCAAAGTGACATGCTACAGGAGTTTTTGGTATTTCTATTTCTAGAGACAGTAAGTGTTCCCTTATCCTGCCCTGTCAAGTTGTTCTACATGTATACTGAAAATAACACAATATAAAGAATTCCTTGCCTGTCACTGTACAGCTGCACCCCACTGTGCTTTCAGCTTGACCCACAGTTGCTACCACCAAATGATACAGTGCAATACTATCCCAGCAAGAATTAAAGACAATTAGTTAAAAAATATATGCAGAATTGAATGAGTATTCTATTCCAAGATAAACAGTTTCATACCTAAAAAAATAAAAAATATATATATGAAAATATGTATATTAATTGAGAAATAATAAAAAGAATAATAAAAAAATAAACTGAAATAAAGTCTTATAAATAGGAACCAATAATTTTGTATAAATCCAAATGTGGACACAGTCTTACTGTTGATTGTAGTTGTTCCAAAAATATTCCTTTCAGACCCAGCAGCAGCTATTTCAAACACACTGCTTGTCTTGCAGTTTAATCACCAAACACTTCTCTCCCAGAAAAACAGCGCAGTCTGTGAAAAAAAGAAGAACTCCAATAGTGCAATATTGTATGAAATAAGCACTCTTTATTTACAACAAGCAAGCCAAATACTCACAATATCTGGCGTGGTTAAAATCACATAAAGGTATCTTTAAAATAACAGCTGAACATCTTTCCGGACCATCAAATTAAGTTTTTAGAACATTGTATGAAATTTGTCTTAGAACACAACTATTTTCAATTTGAAAAGGATTTTTACCATCAAATATGTGGCACTGCGATGGGGACGAAATTTGTCCCATCGTATGCTAATTTATTTATGGGTTTATTTGAAGATGAATTTATTTGGAGAGATTGCCCTTTTAAACATAATTTAATATTTTATAAGCGTTTTATCGATGATGTCTTTATAATTTGGGAGGGATCAGAGATTGAGGCAGCTAATTTTATTGACTTTTTAAACACCAATGAGTTCAATGTAAAATTTGTTGGTAATATTCAAAACCAAATGGTTGAATTCTTGGATCTATTGGTGTTTGTAGAGGACAATAAAATCTATACTAAGAATTATAGAAAATCAGTGGACAGTAATAGCTTATTGCATGCCACTAGTGGCCATTACAAAAAATGGGTGAAAAATATTCCCAAGAGTCAATTTATAAGGCTAAAAAGGAATTGTTCTAGAATAAGTGACTACCATACTGAAGCATAGGTTTTAAACGAAAAATTAATTTGTAAAGCCCATAATGGGGAACATGTCACATATATCATGGATGAAGTTGAGAATTTAGATAGGGAAACATTATTAAGCAAACAAAAAGAAAAATCTTGCGAACAAGAAAAACAGTCTGTCAAATTTATCACCACATATGGTGAGGGTATCATGAATGTGAAGAAAATATTGCATAAATATTGGCCCATACTAAAGGGGGATCCCCTATTAAAAGAAAGTCTAGATATAAATCCGAAGGTAGTGTATAGGAAGAATAGAATTTACTTGCCCCTAGTAAGCTAAAAGAGAGTAAACCAATACAATGTAATATTAATGATAACTTTTTGAGTTTGAAGGGCACATATAGATGTCATAAAGCAAGATGTCCCATGTGCAAATGCATTGATAAAGAGAGATCTATTTTTAGATCAGTAACAGGACAAGAGTTTAGGGTTAAACAATTTATTACCTGTACAAGTACTTATGTAGTCTATTTATTAGAGTGCAGTTGTGGGCTGAAGTATGTAGGTCGTACGAAGAGATGCCTATCAAAAAGATATAGTGAACATGTTTACAACATAAAGAAACCAATATTAAAACATAGTGTACCAATTCACTACTCTCAAAGCCATGCATGTGATCCAAAATGCTTGACTGTGAAAGGTATTGAAGTGGTTAAACCCAATCCCGGGGTGGTAATAGACTTTTGGACCTTAGGCGCAGAGAGACATTTTGGATATATAAACTGGGGACTCTCGCGCCTAATGGTCTAAATGTTAATTTAGATGTGGCAGCTTTTATCACGTAGACTGAATTTTTTAGGTTTTAAAGGTTATCAACAATCTGATTGAGGACTAGAAGGTGTTGTAATATAGCAATTAATATGAATTGGTGTATGAGTTTAGATTTTTAGAAGTATTGGAATTTTATGAAATTTTATTACATGTTGTATTGTATGTAGTTAGTTTATTTTATTTTAAAATATTTTAAATAGTGCTTTTAGTATAATAGAAGGTAATTATAGAATTAATTATTTTTAAATAATATATGTTTTATAATAATAACCATTTGAGGTGAAATTATGTTATATATGTTATCAATTGTTTTTATGGAATAGAAACAAGATAGGCATTTGTGTATTATGTATATAGAAATATCAATTGTATCTCAATGGTCATTCTGCTCATGAAAGCTAGATGGCCCTAGCAGACTATGTATAAATAGAGTAGCAAAGGATTTGTAATTATTCCTCTTGAAAAAGCGCCCAGCAGGGGGCGAGAAACGCATTGAGGCCGAGATTCAGAGAGCACTGTGAGTCAGTGTATGCAGACGGAGTGCTAAACAGAATCAGCTGTTGTCGGGTGGTGACGTCACACGCCGACCGGGTACATCGCTGTTCACTTCCCAAGCGTGTACAGACCACAGGATTGCTCAAGTTCAGCTGTTATTTTAAAGATACCTTTATGTGATTTTAACCACGCCAGATATTGTGAGTATTTGGCTTGCTTGTTGTAAATAAAGAGTGCTTATTTCATACAATATTGCACATTGGAGTCCTTTTTTTCACAGACTGCGCTGTTTTTCTAGGAGAGAAGTGTTTGACCCACAGTAGACCGCACGTGTTACTGAGACTGTCTGTCAGTGTCAAAGTAACATTTGTGCAAAAGAAGTGGACAGATAACTACTGGCCTACAGTTTCTCAGTGTGTGCGGTAATGGTGGGCATGGCTAAGGGAACTGGCAGCCCAACAGCCGCACCGTAATACATTATCATGTCACACTTCCAAAAAAAAATTTGGGCAAACTAAGAGCCACAGACTGAACTGTGTGTGCGGTAATAGTGAGCGGGGCTAAGGTAACCTGCGGCTCACCAGTTATTTCCCTGGGAATACCCTATGGTCAGTCCGGGCCTGCCAGCATTGCAGGCATTTGGTGAGACTGCTCCTGCTGATCATGCTCACCAGCACTACAGGCAATAAGTGAAGCTCCTTTCCTCTTGCTCTCTGGAGACTGGGAGGGTGACCCAGAACATGAGTTATAGCTCCAAATTTGAAGACTATTCAAGTGAAATCTAGATGGTTGGTAACCTTGGGAATTTCAAACCTTTCTAGCTATCAAGTGGTTAAACAAAAGGATGTAGCTTACAGCAAAACTTTTGTGTAGTGTTGCAATACATTACCATTTTTTTATTGGCCAATAATACCCCACCACTAGCCTTATTTGGAGGAACCCAGCTAGACGTTTAGAGGCCGAATTATCAAGTTGTCAACTATGCTGCATTCGCCGGCACCAATACGCTCGTCTAACATCGCCTAACATCACGGCCGCAGACCTGAATACGATCTCTATATTTATTAAAAAAAGCTGGCAAAAAGCCGCGCACCAAGTACGGGGCGATGAGCAGCGGACTGTTATTAACTAACAGTCATCGATCTCGCTGCTATTCAGCTTTTTCCCAACTTTATTTATACCCTGTCACTAAACACCGCCACTATACTAAAATGTTTAACCCCTCTCCCGCCGCTCCCGGACCCTTCCGCAACTTCAATAAAGTTATTAACCCATATCCTGCCGCTCCCGGACCCCTCTGCAACTAAATAAATGTATTAACCCCTATCTCGCTGCTCCCGGACCCCTTCACAACTAAATAAATATATTAACCCCTATCCCGCCGCTACTGGACCCCTCCGCAACTAAATAAATGTATTAACTCCTATCTCGCCGCTACCGGACCCCTCCACAACTAAATACATTTATTAACCCCTATCCTGCCGCTCCTGAACCCCACCGCCACTAAATAAATGTATTAACCCCTAAACCCCTGGCCTCCCACATCACTACCACTTACTAAACCTATTAACCCCTAAACTGCCAGCCCCCCACATCGCCATAAACTAAATTAAGCTATTAACCCCTAAACCTAACAAGCTGCTAACTTTATATTAAAATTAACTCATTCCTATCTTATAATAAATTAAAACTTACCTTTAGAATTAAAATAAACTATATTAAACTATTAATTAACCTACCCTAACTATTATACTAAAATTACATTAAACTATATTAAACTATTAATTAACCTACCCTAACTATTATACTAAAATTACATTAAACTACCAATTAAAATATATTACATATTTAAATACCTTTAATTCTAGAATTCTATCAGCCAATCGGAATGTAAGGGACGCCATCTTGGATGACGTACCTTAAAGGGAAACTTCATTTATCGTTGACCATCGGAAGAAGAGGATGCTCCGCACCGGATGTCTTGAAGATAGAAGATGCCGTCTGGATTAAGACTTCTGGCCGCTTGGATGAAGACTTCGGCCCGCTTGGATGAAGACTTCTGCTGGCTTCGATGAGGACTTCTGCTGCTTGGATGAAAATGGATGTCCGGTCTTCGAAAACTGTAAGTGGATCGTCGGTGGTTAGTGTTAGGTTTTTTTAAGGGTTTATTGGGTGGGTTTTAATTTTAGGTTAGGGACTTTGGGCAGTAAAAGAGCTAAATGCCCTGTTAAAGGCAATGCCCATACAAATGCCTTTTTCAGGGCAATGGGGAGCTTAGGTTTTTTTAGGTAGGTTTTTATTTGGGGGTGTTGGTTGTGTGGGTGGTGGGTTTTACTGTTGTGGGGGTGTTTGAATTTATTTTTTACAGGTAAAAGAGCTGATTTCTTTGGGGCAATGCCCCGCAAAAGGCCCTTTTAAGGGCCATTGGTAGTTTATTGTAGGCTAGGGGTTTTTTGTTGTTTTTTTTTTGATAGGGCTCTTAGATTAGGTGTAATTGTTTTTTATTTTTGATACTGTGTTTTTTTTATTTTTTGTAACTTAGTGTTTTTTATTTTTTGTAACTTAGTTGTTATTTTTTTGTAATTTAGTAATTTTTGACAAAAGGGTGACACTTTTTTTAATTATAACGGTTCTGAAGCATTTAATATAAGACATAGATGCAATTGTCAAACTACTTATACAGTGTATTTACTTTCCTGTAAATGTGATCATATCTATATTGGTCGCACAAAAAGGAAAACTAGTAAAAGATTTACGGCTAGATTTAGAGTTTTGTCGGTAACGACCCGCGTAGCTAACGCTGGCTTTTTTTTGGCCGCAACTTTTAAATATCGCTGGTATTTAGAGTTCACAGAATGGCTGGGTTTTCAATGCGTTAGGCTCCAAAAAGGGAGCGTAGAGCATAATTTACCGCCACTGCAACTCTCGATACCAGCGGTGCTTACGGACGCGGCCAGCTTCAAAAACGTGCTCGTGCATGATATCCCCATAGGAAACAATGGGGCAGTTTGAGCTGAAAAAAACCTAACACCTGCAAAAAAGCAGCGTTCAGCTCCTAACGCAGCCCCATTGTTTCCTATGGGGAAACACTTCCTAAGTCTGCACCTAACACTCTAACATGAACCCCGAGTCTAAACACCCCTAACCTTACACTTATTAACCCCTAATCTGCCGCCCCCGCTATCGCTGACACCTGCATATTTTTTTTAACCCCTAATCTGCCGCTCCGTACACTGCCGCAACCTACATTATACCTATGTACCCCTAATCTGCTGCCCCTAACACCGCCGACCTCTATATTATATTTACTAACCCCTAATCTGCCGCCCACAACGTCGCCTCCACCTACCTACAATTATTAACCCCTAATCTGCCGACCGGACCACACTGCTACTATAATAAATGTATTAACCCCTAAAGCTAAGTCTAACCCTAACACTAACACCCCCCTAACTTAAATATAATTTAAATCTAACGAAATAAATTAACTCTTATTAAATAACTTATTCCTATTTAAAGCTAAATACTTACCTGTAAAATAAACCCTAATATAGCTACAATATAAATTATAATTATATTGTAGCTATTTTAGGATTAATATTTATTTTACAGGCAACTTTGTAATTATTTTAACCAGGTACAATAGCTATTAAATAGTTAATAACTATTTAATAGTTACCTAGTTAAAATAATTACAAAATTACCTGTAAAATGAATCCTAAGTTACAATTAAACCTAACACTATACTATCAAAAAATAAATTAAATAAAATACCTACAATTACCTACAATTAAACCTAACACTACATTATCAATAAATTAATTAAATAAAATACCTACAATTAAATACAATTAAATAAACTAACTAAAGTACAAAAAATAAAAAAGAACTAAGTTACAAAAATAAAAAAATATTTACAAACATTAGAAAAATATTACAACAATTTTAAACTAATTACACCTACTCTAAGCCCCCTAATAAAATAACAAAGACCCCCAAAATAAAAAAATGCCCTACCCTATTCTAAATTTAAAATAGAAAAGCTCTTTTACCTTACCAGCCCTGAAAAGGGCCCTTTGTGGGGCATGCCCCAAAGAATTCAGCTCTTTTGCCTCTAAAAAGAAAACATATAATACCCCCCCAACATTAAAACCCACCACCCACATACCCCTAATCTAACCCAAACCCCCCTTAAATAAACCTAACACTAAGCCCCTGAAGATCTCCCTACCTTGTCTTCACCACGCCGGGTTCACCGATCGATCCAGAAGAGCCTCCGATGTCTTGATCCAAGCCCAAGCGGAGGGCTGAAGATGTCCATGATCCGACTGAAGTCTTCATCCAAGCGGGAGCTGAAGAGGTCAATGATCGGGCTGAAGTCTTCTATCAAGCGGGAGCTGAAGAGGTCCATGATCGGGCTGAAGTCTTCTATCAAGCGGCATCTTCAATCTTCTTTCTTCCGGATCCATGGTTATCCCGCCGACGCGGAACATCCATCTTCACCGACGACTTCCAGACGAATGACGGTTCCTTTAAGGGACGTCATCCAAGATGGCGTCCCTCGAATTCCGATTGGCTGATAGGATTCTATCAGCCAATCGGAATTAAGGTAGGAAAATTCTGATTGGCTGATGGAATCATCCAATCAGATTTAAGTTCAATCCGATTGGCTGTTCCGATCAGCCAATAGAATGCGAGCTCAATCTGATTGGCTGATCGGATCAGCCAATCGGATTGAACTTTAATCTGATTGGCTGATTCCATCAGCCAATCAGAATTTTCCTACCTTAATTCCGATTGGCTGATAGAATCCAGCCAATTGGAATTCGAGGGACGCCATCTTGGATGACGTCCCTTAAAGGAACCGTCATTCATCGGGAAGTCGTCGTCCAGGATGGATGTTCCGCGTCGGCAGGATGATCATGGATCCGGAAGAAAGAAGATTGAAGATGCCGCTTGATAGAAGACTTCAGCCAGATCATGGACCTCTTCAGCTCCCGCTTGATAGAAGACTTCAGCCCGATCATGGACCTCTTCAGCTCCTGCTTGGATGAAGACTTCAGTCGGATCATGGACATCTTCAGCCCCCACTTGGGCTTGCATCAAGACATCGGAGGCTCTTCTGGATCGATCAGTGAACCCGGCGTGGTGAAGACAAGGTAGGGAGATCTTCAGGGGCTTAGTGTTAGGTTTATTTAAGGGGGGTTTGGGTTAGATTAGGGGTATGTGGGTGGTGGGTTGTAATGTTGGAGGGGGGGTATTGTATGTTTTCTTTTTACAGGCAAAAGAGCTGAATTCTTTGGGGCATGCCCCGCAAAGGGCCCTTTTCAGGGCTGGTAAGGTAAAAGAGCTTTTCTATTTTAATTTTAGAATAGGTTAGGGCATTTTTTTATTTTGGGGGTCTTTGTTATTTTATTAGGGGGCTTAGAGTAGGTGTAATTAGTTTAAAATTGTTATAATATTTTTCTAATGTTTTTAAATATTCTTTTATTTTTTGTAACTTAGTTCTTTTTTATTTTTTGTACTTTAGTTAGTTTATTTCATTGTATTTATTTGTAGGTATTGTATTTAATTAATTTATTGATAGTGTAGTGTTAGGTTTAATTGTAGATAATTGTAGGTAGTTTATTTAATTTATTTATTGATAGTGTAGTGTTAGGTTTAATTGTAACTTAGGTTAGGATTTATTTTACAGGTAATTTTGTAATTATTTTAACTAGGTAGCTATTAAATAGTTCTTAACTATTTAATAGCTATTGTACCTGGTTAAAATAAATACAAAGTTGCCTGTAAAATAAATATAAATCCTAAAATAGCTACAATATAATTATAATTTATATTGTAGCTATATTAGGGTTTATTTTACAGGTAAGTATTTAGCTTTAAAAAGGAATAATTTATTTAATAAGAGTTAATTTATTTAGTTAGTTAGGGGGGTGTTAGTGTTAGGGTTAGACTTAGCTTTAGGGGTTAATACATTTATTATAGTAGCGGTGTGGTCCGGTCGGCAGATTGGGGGTTAATAATTGTAGGTAGGTGGAGGCGATGTTGGGGGCGGCAGATTAGGGGTTAATAAATATAATATAGGGGTCGGCTGTGTTAGGGGCAGCAGATTAGGGGTACATAGGTATAATGTAGGTTGCGGCGGTGTACGGAGCGGCAGATTAGGGGTTAAAAATATATGCAGGTGTCAGCGATAGCAGGGGCGGCAGATTAGGGGTTAATAAATATTATGTAGGTGTCGGCGGTATTAGGGGCAGCAGATTAGGGGTACATAGGGATAACGTATGTGGCGGTGTTGTGCGGTCGGCAGATTAGGGGTTAAAAAATTTTAATAGAGTGGCGGCGATGTGGGGGGGCCTCGGTTTAGGGGTACATAGGTAGTTTATGGGTGTTAGTGTACTTTAGAGCACAGTAGTTAAGAGCTTTATAAACCGGCGTTAGCCCATAAAGATCTTAACTCCTGACTTTTTTCTGCGGCTGGAGTTTTGTCGTTAGAGTTCTAACGCTCACTTCAGCCACGACTCTAAATACCGGCATTAGAAAGATCCCATTGAAAAGATAGGATACGCAATTGACATAAGGGGATCTGCGGTATGGAAAAATCACGGCTGCAAAGTGAGCGTTAGACCCTTTCCTGACTGACTCTAAATACCAGCGGTAGCCCAAAACCAGCATTAGAAGCCTCTAACGCTGGTTTTGATGGCTAACGCCAAACTCTAAATCTAGCCGTTAGTGAGCACCTATATAATATTTGAACCAAATTTGATAAGCACAGTGTGCCAGTTCACTTTACATCTGTCCATGGTAGTGATGTACGAGGTCTACACATTCAAATTATTGACTAAGTACCCCCTGGAACCTCTAACAGATTACTTCAACTAAGGATGAAAGAGACTGAGTGGATTTACAGGTTGAGAAGTCTTGCCCCCCTAGGTATTAACAATGATCTTGATGTCCAAGCGTTTTTACAAATAATTTTGTTTAAATTTTAAGTTTTAAATTTCATATTTTTGATGGTTGTACATTTATGCATACTGACTAATTTTTATACAGATGTTTGTGCAGATTATGCAGTTGCACTTTTATGTCCCTTTATGACTAATTTTAAAGTCTGTTTATAATATTGTCGTGTTGATTTTGTAAGTATAAAATCTTTTTAAGCTATGTTTATGTAATCCATTTTTATATGTATTTATATGTATTTATATTTGTATTTTATATATGTGATAAATTTGGGCAAGTTGGAATTGTGACGTTTTATATGTGCTCCACCAATCATGTCATTTAAGGACCTATGAATAAAGACTGTTTCTGTTAAGGATCAAATCCCTCTTGAGAAAGTCGGTGTGTTACCGGCGAAACGCGTTGAGTTTCTTTTGGTCCGTTCAAGCATCCGTAGGAGAAGGAGTAGCAGTGACGTCAACAATCTGCTGCGTAAGCTTTACCACTAGCCAGGAGTTTTGAATTTGACTGGGTCAGACTGTCCGGATTACGCACACATTGGCGGTTAGTTGCTGTAAAGACACTGAGTTTCTCCTGCAATCTTTGGGGCTTGTTATTTTCATCCATCTCGTAAGTGTCTAATTACTAGCGTGTTGTGACTGCCCTTCAATAAATACTACCTTGAATCGAGGATTGCGCTGTCTTCTTTTGTCGTCCTATAGCTATTTGTTCATCTGTCTGTGGAGAAGAAACCCACCGATCTTTGTACAGCTGCATTCCCCTGGCTCAACACAGCCGCCTTTTGGATTTTGGAAAGTTTCAGTCCAGCTCCAAGAATCACATTGTACGGTATCTAGTGCTGCCTTCTGTTGTAATATTTTTTCAGTCTGTTTTGTTGTTTCTTTGTTGGCAGCAGCTTATTGATTTACCATCTTTGTTTTTTCGTGTTTAACTATCTTTGTTTTTTCGTGTTATGTCTTGTTACCATTTTGTGATCATACTGTGATTGGTTGTGATTATATGGTCAATATCATTGTATGGTGTTTTTTTTATATATATATATATATACTCTTATTGCATTTCTTAAGTGTATTGATAAGATTTTATTTATTTCTGAGTCAGTGTGCATACATTATTGAATCAGGGATATATATCCCCCTTTTTTCAAGTTTTTCTGTTTTATATCTCAGTATAATTTGTATTACGTGTCACTTATTATATTCATTTTTTTTTAAAAAAAAATTTTGGTGCTCTCTCTCCTATTATGGCCACCGAAAATAGATTTGAGGATTACCTTTACCGATTTGATAGACAGAGAGCTGTCAATTTATTAAGTGATATTAACAATATTGAATCAGATGATGAGAAACCTATAGATCTCTTTAGAAATTTAGAAGATTTATTAGAATAGGATACGAGAGAATGGCAAGATTTGTTACTTCTAGATAACTATATATTGCATGATATTATACAAAAGGGTCTTAGATTTTATAAAAATCCTTTATTTAAACTTGATTAGGTAGAATTTACTATGGATTGGGATAAAGCTTTCCATAGCTGTTCTCTAAAACTTCTAAATATCCTTATTCGCTATAGAGAACATAGGTTGAAAGAATTAGAAGAAAGTATTAAACAGGCAGTGGACAAAATTCAACCTTTTAGTGAAATAGAAGAGTGGAAAGTCTTTAATACTAACATCCAGAATAGGATAGCTAAGCTCGAAAGGGAACTTAAGCAGAAAAAACAGAAAAAATTGGCAAGGGATTTAAAAGATTATAAGGATGATGGTGTTCATACATATAATAAAGTCACAACTAAAACTACTCTTTTACCAGCTGAGACATTAGATAATATTGGTAACCCTACAGCGACATTGGGGTGGCAGATTAGGAGTTCATAAATATAATGTAGGTGTCGGCTATGTTTGGGGCAGCAGATTAGGGGTTCATAAATATAATGTAGGTGGCGGCGGTGTCCGGAGCGGCAGATTAGGGGTTAAGAGTTTTATTATAGTGTTTGCGATGCGGGAGGGCCTCGGTTTAGGGGTTAATAGGTAGTTTATGGGTGTTAGTGTACTTTTTAGCACTTTAGTCATGAGTTTTATGTTAGGGTGTTGTACCATAAAACTCTTAACTTCTGACTTTTAAATGCGTTAGGACTTTTTACGGGGTAGGGTGTACCGTTCACTTTTTGGCCTCCCAGGACAGACTCGTAATACCGGCGCTATGGAAGTCCCATAGAAGAAAGACTTTACAAAGTTTATGCAAGTCATTTTGCGGTAAGGCCAAAGAAGTGTGCAGTACACCTATACCTGCAAGACTTGTAATAGCAGCGTTAGGACCTCTTAACGCTGCTTTTTTACCTTAACGCACAACTCGTAATCTAGCCGTGAGTTTCTCCTGCAATCTTTGGGGCTTGTTATTTTCATCCATCTAGTAAGTGTCTAATTACTAGCTTGTTGTGACTGCCCTTCAATAAATACTACCTTGAATCAAGGATTGCACTGTCTTCTTTCGTCGTCCTATAACATTTATTTAGTTGCGGCGGGATTCGGGAGCAGCGGGATAGGGGTTAATATATTTTATGTAGGTGGCGGCAAAGTCGGGGGTGGCAGATTAGGGGTGTTTAGACTCGGGGCTTATGTTAGTGTGTTAGGTGTAAATGTCACCATAGAAATCAATGGGATATCTGGCAGCATCGAACATAAGCTTTCGCTGCTTCTAGACTCCCATTGATTCCTAAGGAATCCGCAGCCTCCAGGGTGGCGGATTGAAAACCAGGTACGCTGGGCCGGAATAGTGGTGAGCGTACCTGTTAGAAGTTTGATAACTTTCAAAAGTTGTCAGATAGTGCCGAATGCGAAACATCTGTAATGACGTAAGCAACAATCTGTGTCGGATTGAGACCAGTCGATCGTATGTTACGTCACAAATTTCAACTTTTGCCGGTCTGTAGGCTTTGATAACTAGGTTGAATCAAGCTTGTCACAATTACGCTGCGGTATTGCTGCGTATTTGCGGTTGACGGCTTTATAAATATTCCCTCTTAGAGTAGGCAAGGCTAGCAACTGTCTTGTTTTCAGAAGAACTTGCATTGTTTTGTAATACCTCATCTAATAAGGGACATACATAGCAGGGTTAAGATTTTTGAAATCCATGTGTGCTCTTTTAATTCTCAAAATTGGAAAACCCACACTGATAATAAAAATATAATGTGCAGCTTTTTTATTATGCAAAATTCTACACCTTCTATTCCAATCTCAAAATGTTTAAAGGGACACTGTACCCAAAAAATTTATTTTGTGATTCAGATTGAGCATGAAATTTTAAGCAAATTTCGAATTTACTCCTATTATCAAATTTTCTTCATTCTCTTGGTATCTTTATTTGAAATGCAAGAATGTAAGTTTAGATGCCGGCCCATTTTTGGTGAACAACCTGGGTTGTCCTTGCTGATTGCTGGATAAATTCATCCACCAATAAAAAAAGTGCTGTCCAGAGTACTGAAACAAAAAAAAAAGCTTAGATGCCTTCTTTTTCAAATAATGATAGCAAGAGAACGAAGAAAAATTGATAATAGGAGTAAATTAGAAAGTTGCTTAAAATTGCATGCTCTTTCTGAATTACAAAAGAAAAAATTTGGGTTCAGTGTCCCTTTAATGTAGTTTTAAGAAAAGCATTTGTTCTGCATTTTGAAATCACAATGATAAAATATAACAAAACAACAGTTAATAGCTTTATATCCTGCAAAACAGAGCTAGATATTTTATATAATTTGACCACGCTTTTAAACAAATGAATTTAGGACTTATTTGGTCTGTTGGTTTACTTTATGTGAAAACTATTTTTTTTTCTTTTAAACATTCAGAAAAAAATTAGAAAATTTGGATAATCCACACATTTTTTTTGTGTATGTTTTACAACTATTCTTTATATTACTTTAATTTGATAACGCTTTTTTCCCCCACTTTTCTGTTTAATAAATAGTTTTACTGCTTAACATTCATTTTCAGTTCTGCTGTGAAGGCGATGCCCAATAGTACAATATAAAAATAAAGAATGCTTACTGTTGAGCTGAGATTCCATTTTACTTTCTGTTAATCACTAACAATATAAAAACATTGCTGCTATTAAAATGGATTAATTCATGAGGGATTTATGTACAGGGACCTTACTGAAGTCTAGCATTTGCAATATTTTGAGCAGAATTGTTAATGCTTTCTGTAGTTTAGGCAATTAAACTATATTGATTGAAAAGATATTTTATTAAAACTGCTTCATATATTGATAATGTATATACTTGATTTTATGTTCTAAAATCTGAGCAGATAAAGATAATTCAATTATCCTTAACATTTCATATTTTCTCTTATTTGCAATTAACTAGTTATTAATCCAGTTCTAAGTTTCCAAGTATCATTTTATATTGTGATGGAATGACCAATTGAAATTTATGATCACACATTTGTTCCTGATCTAAATGAAAGAGACAGTCAAATCAAAATTAAGGGGTCGATTTATATATCTCCGTATTGAGGCTGATGCCTCTGTTTCAGCGCGAGCCTTCTAAAGACCGCTGCTCCATAACTTGTCCGCCTTCTCTGAGGACGCGGACAGCGTATGCTGTTGGCATTTATCGATGTGCAGCGGACATGATACGCTAAATTGTATCATGTCCGCTCCCACTATGATAAATCTACCTCTAAATGTTCATGATTCAGATAGAGCATGACATATTATACAACTTTCCAATCTACTTGTATTATCTAATTTGTCCTGTTTGTGTATTTGGTTGAATAGCATACCTAATAATATAAATAATAATAATTATAATACCTAGGAAGGCTGAGGAACAACAAAACAGGTTTCCTCTTGTCCAAATCCAAAGACACACATCTACTTATTAGTAACACTATCCATATGTTGTGATGCAGTGATCCATTTAGATGATGATATTTTATTTTTTTCACATTTCATAGTTGAAAAATATTATTCTAAGTATCTTTAACTTTTTTAAAAATCAAGAAGTGATCATCTAGATTAAGAGGTGAAAAAGGAACTGCAATGCTCAAAACCTTAAACATTGAAGAGAAGCTTTGAGAGAGTTTTTCCATTTGTTAAATTTGATCAGTCTATAAGAATATTCATTCTTGCTACTTGAGTGTAAACTGTCTTTTGCTTTTGATTTTTGGCTCTTTTATTTTTCTTTTGCTAATAATTTGAAAGTTAAATATAAAAAAATGCATTCTTAAGGGTATCAACTTTTTTTTCCTTTTCTCTAATTCCTATTTTATTTTATGGAGTTAATTAAGGGGTCAATCAAAACCCTTTAGAAAATGTATCACATGATTTACGGTATCTACAAAGATCCCCATGGATTTTAGCCTCAATCACAATCTATACAGAGCTGCATTTTTGCTGTTTTTTAGGGGGGCCAAAAAGGCCGAATCTAGCATTCGCACAAGGGTTCTCGAATTGCTAGAAAAAAGTCCTATTTTCCCTATGGAGGTGAAAAGTGCTTGGCGATCACAATACATTTTCGTCTCACTTTTCAACAGCTTTTTTATACAATTTTTAACTATTTTTCATATTTGATTGCATTTCTCACTCGCACTGTAGTTGCAATCCGTTTCCATCCATTCCACTGCTAACCCATCTAAATGCCTCTTTTAGGTTGCTAGGATGGACAGACTGTGCCCTCTTTTTCTGACACTATATGATCATTTCAAAACTTTCAGAAGCACAATTTAAAATCAAATTTTTAAAAAAAAAACATTTTTTGTGTTTGTTAAAGGCTTAGTTACATTTTTATGTGAACTGTACACAAAATGTTGATTTTGAGTTTCTATGTAAAACACTTAAAAAATATTTTATTTTAAAGGATTTTCACTTCTTTTTAACTGTAACTCATGACCCGCTGCTTTTCTGCTTTGTATCTTTCTAAGAGACCATTAAACAGGATTGCATATTCCTGAACTGCTTTTTATAGGGGACTGTTACGTTTAAGCCTGTTCACGACAGTGCATACAGTATTGAACTTGTAATATGGAATGAGCATTTGTGACTGTGAGTTCAACATTATATGCACTTGAACAAGTTATAGAAAAAGGTCAAAAGGTTTGAGGTCAAAGCAGCAACTAAAACTTTTAAATTGTATTTATTCAAACTGTAGAATTTTATGAGGGGGGAATAGGGACTAAGTTCAAGTAAGATTTTAAATCTAGGGAGGTCTTCTGTCAAATAAATCTCAACTGCTTGCCACAATTTAGGATGTGAATCTGTTAGACCCCCTCAGTAAACTGGATAGAGAGTGTATTGGGGAGGATGGGATGTTATTGGGATAATGTTAGGATTTTAGGTAGTGATGAACCCAATATTGGTGTTAGCAATGCAAAATCCTCTGAGGAAGTCAAATCAGCTAAGGTTTAGTTCTCTGTTCTATATTCTGCAAATGACTATACTTTCATTATTAGTGTTTTTTTGCCATATTTTTTTCTGTAATTAAACTCCAGAAACTGCATCCTACAGACTTAGCAAACCCAGCCTCGCTAGCTGGCATCAGCGGGAGGGGGGGGGGGGAGGCAGAGAGATTTGGTACTGCAAAGCAATGTATCATAACAAAACATCATAACACCCAACACATCCTAACCCTTCTACACTATTAACCCCCTTAAGCACCATAACCCCCAATGCAACCCAATCCCTCTACACTATTAACCTCTCATGGCCATAACACCCAAAGCAACCTGACCCCACTACATTATTAACCCCATAAGTGCCATAACTCCCAATGCAACCAAATCCCTCTACACTATTAAGCCCTTGTGATATAACCCCCAACACAACCTAACAATACTGCAGTAAATAAATAAGTACACAACCATAATTACACCACAAATTATCCTAAGTACACAACCATAATTATAAAGCAAATTGTCTTTGGTCTTGTTTATTGTTGTGTACTTAGGATAAAAAAAATACCACAAATAAACACAAAGAGAACAAATAATTAAACAAAACAGCAGTAAACAGCAATAAACAACACATAGTTTAACTCATCATCAGAAGTTTTCATTAGATGTAATCCAAACAATCCTGAAGAAGAAAAAAAAATAATCCAGGAAGCAAAAAAACAAAACAACAAAAAACAAAACAAAGGTCCTTTTCTTCATCAGATGTAATCCAAACTAACCTGAAGAAAAAAAAAATCTGGATCATCCAGTCCTTGGTGGCTCCTCCAGGCCTTGACATTGGCTTTTCTGGTCCTCTGTGTCGGCTCCTCTGGTTCTTGGGGCATCAGCATCTCATTCTCTACAGTGACGGGACTTCTTCTTTATCTAATCGATCTTCATGCTGTCCACCAGCACACTAATATTTTTTCAACCAGTTACCGCTTTTGTTTTTTAAATTATCCAAAAGAAAAAAAAGTATTTTCTATTGGCTGATGTATAAAACTTAGAAATCCTTGTATTGATTGATTTGATTTTTTTTAAGAATCAGCCAATAGAAATGCCAGAACAATGGGAATTTGCTGAAAAATATTAGTGTACTCCTGGACAGCACACTAATGTCCAGGCGCAACGATGAAGCTGCCGCTTCCCCAAAGACTGGAGGAGCGGAAGATGAGGACCAAAGGAGCAGACGCCAATGAGCGGAGTATCTGTTAGCTTGCTTTTTTTCTAAGGAATTGTTTGGATTACATCTGATGAAGAAAATAAGAGAACTCTTTTTTTTGTTGGCTTGACAGGATTTTCTAGCTTTTTTTCAGGATTGTTTGGAATACATCTGATGAAGACTTCTGATGGTGAGTTAAAAATATTTGTTGTTTAATGCTTTTGTTGTCTGCTGTTTTGTTTAATGTTTTGTTGTCTTTGCGCTTTTTTTGTATTTTGGTTGTCTTTGAACTTGCTTATTGTTGTGTACTTAGGTTAACTTTTGTAATTATGGTTGTGTACATAGATTCATTTGTGGAGTAATTATGTTTGTGTACAGTGGCAGACCTAATGAGCAGAGGGCCCTGGTGCAATAATTTGCTTTGGGCCCCCCCAAAAAAATTAACTCAAAGTAATATTAATAAAACACTGTCGAGAGTCTGGTTTCTCAACAGCTGGGCCATGGCCTGTACTGGGGCTTGACAGCCCCCCTGGTCGGCCTCAACCTGAAATGCCCCCACTTAGAGCTGTGACAGGCCTGTCACTCCACTCCTTAGAAGTACCGGGCAGGCCTGTCAGAGTGCCAGTGCACATGTTCACTGTGCACATATAGCGTCAGTTTTGTGGGAGGACAGTGTGGGACAAGGAGCAAAAAGGACTGGACCTGGGCACCGCAGTTAAGTGATACCAGCCCGCTGACACCAATGAATGTGTATATTTTATTTCCCAACTTAAACCAATGCATTATAATTAATATTAATATAACCTCCCACATAACCTACTGCCTTGAGGTCACTTGGGTTGAAAACCAATGGTCTGTAGCACAGATATGTGTATGTGGGAGGTAGGGTTGGCAGTAGTTCCCTCTATATGGATTAAAGGCAAATGTAGGCTTAAAAAAACAAAAAACATTCCAATGACAGTAAGAGGCTATATTCACTAAGGGAGATAGGTTAGGCAAATGCTGTAATATTGTATAGGTTATTTAATCAGAAATGGTAGTATTTTAAATGGGTAATTGTAGTAACTCTCATAAACACTCTCTCATTAAAACATTTTTATATATTTTGTTACTTTACAGATTTACATACATTAATTACTGTATAAATATCTTCATGAAATGTATTTTTTGGTAAAAAAAAAAAAAAATGCATATACAATGCACAGTTCTAGTAACTGACCCTATTGTCTATTGGGTTATATTGTCCATTTGACAAGCACTTAAACATTTTAGATAATGGGTTTGGTTTTCATAGCAAAATAAATTTAGGCAAATATCCTTAATGGTTAATAAATATATAAAAGGCCACAGTATTACATGTAAAATATTAAATGCAATGAGGCCGAATTATCAAGATGTCAACTATGCTGCATTCAACGACACCAAAACGCTCATCTAACATCGCCTAACATCGCTGCTGCGGACCTGAATATGCTCTCCTTATTGATTAAAAAAACTGTCAAAAAGCTGCGCACCAAGTACGGGGCGATGAGCAGTGGACTGTTAACTAGCAGTCATCGATCTCGCTGCTATTCTGCTTTTTCACAACTTTATTTATACCCTGTCACTAAACACAGCCACTATACTAAAATGTTTAACCCATATACCGCCACTCCTGGACCCCGCCGCAACTAAATAAAGTTATTACCCCCCATCCTGCTGCTCCCGGAGCCCACCGCAACTCTAATAAAGTTATTAACCCCTATCCCTCCGCTCCCGGAGCCCACCGCAACTCTAATAAAGTTATTAACCCCTATCCCCCCGCTCCCGGACCCTTCCGCAAATAAATAAATGTATTAACCCCTAAACCGCCAGCCCCCCACATCGCCATAAACTAAATTAAGCTATTAACCCCTAAACCTAACAACCCGCTAACTTTACATTTAATATTAACTCATCTCTATCTTATAATAAATTTAAACTTAACTTTAGAATTAAAATAAACTATATTAAACTACTAATTAACCTACCCTAACTATTATCCTACAATTACATTAAACTATATTAAACTATTAATTAACCTACCCTAACTATTATCCTACAATTACATTAAACTATATTAAACTATTAATTAACCTACCCTAACTATTATACTAAAATTACATTAAACTAACAATTAAATTAACTATATTACATATTTAAAAACCTCACCCTACTCAAGTTATTTAAATCTACTATTAAAAATTACTAAGTTACAAAAAAATAACAACTAAGTTACACAAAATAAAAAACACTAAGTTACACAAAATAAAAATAAATGATCAAATATTTAAACTAATTACACCTAATCTAATAGCCCTATCAAAATAAAAAAAGCCCCCCCAAAATAAAAAAAAAAACCCTAGCCTACACTAAACTACCAATGGCCCTTAAAGGGGCCTTTTGCGGGGCATTGCGCCAAAGAAATCAGCTTTTTTACCTGTTAAAAAAAATACAAATACCCATCCAACAGTAAAACCCATCACCGACACAACCAACCCCCCCCCAATTAAAAACCTATCTAAACAACCTAAGCTCCTCATTGCCCTGAAATGGGCATTTGTATGGGCATTGTCCTTAAAAGGGCATTCAGCTCTTTTACTTCCCCAAGTCCCTAACCTAAAATTAAAACCCATCCAATAAACCCCTAAAAATACCTAACACTAAACCCCAAACATCCACTTACATTTTTCGAAGACCGGCCATCCATCCTCATCCAAGTGGCAGAAGTCCTCAGCAAAACCGTCAGAAGTCTTCATCCAAGATGGCATCTTCTATCTTCATTCATCTGGCGTGGAGCGGCTCCATCTTCAAGGCATCCGGCGCGGAGCATCCTCTTCTTACGACGTCTCTTGAAGAATGAAGTTTCCTTTAAATTATGTAATCCAAGACGGCATCTCTTACATTCCGATTGGCTGATAGAATTCTATCAGCCAATCGGAATTAAAGGGGAAAAATCCTATTCGCTGTTGCAATTAGCCAATAGGATTGAGCTTTCATCCTATTGGCTATTCCAATCAGCCAATAGAATGCAAGCTCAATCCTATTGGCTGTTTGCAACAAAATCTGGATCATCCAGTTCTTGGCGGCTCCTCCAGGCCTTGGCATTGGCTTTTCTGGTCCTCTGTGTCGGCTCCTCTGGTTCTTGGGGCATCAGCATCTCATTCTCTGCAGTGACGGGACTTCTTCTTTATCTAATCGATCTTCATGCTATCCACCAGAACACTAATATTTTTTCAACCAGTTACCGCTTTTGTTTTTTAAATTATCCAAAAGAAAAAAAAGTATTTTCTATTGGCTGATGTATAAAACTTAGAAATCCTTGTATTGATTGATTTTATTTTTTTTTAATAATCAGCCAATAGAAATGCCAGAATAATGGGAATTTGCTGAAAAATATTAGTTTACTCCTGGACAGCACACTAATGTACAGGCGTAACGATGGAGCCGTCGCTTCCCCAAAGACTGGAGGAGCGGAAGATGAGGACCAAAGGAGCAGACGCAAATGAGCGGAGGATCCGTTAGCTTGCTTTTTTTTAAGGAATTGTTTGGATTACATCTGATGAAGAAAATAAGAGAACTCTTTTTTTGTTGGCTTGACAGGATTTTATAGTTTTTTCAGGATTGTTTGGAACACATCTGATGAAGACTTCTGATGGTAAGTTAAAAATGTTTGTTGTTTAATGCTTTTGTTGTCTGCTGTTTTGTTTAATGTTTTGTTGTCTTTGCGCTTTTTTTTGTATTTTGGTTGTCTTTGAACTTGCTTATTGTTGTGTACTTAGGTTAACTTTTGTAATTATGGTTGTGTACATAGATTCATTTGTGGAGTAATTATGTTTGTGTACAGTGGCAGACCTAATGAGCAGAGGGCCCTGGTGCCAGAATTTGCTTTGGCCCCCCCAATTTTTTTTAACTCAAAGTAATATTAATAAAACACTGTCTAGAGTCTTGTTTCTCAACAGCTGGGCCATAGCCTGTACTGGGCCTTGACAGCCCCCTGGTCGGCCTCAACCTGAAATGCCCCCACTTAGAGCTGTGACAGGCCTGTCACTCCACTCCTTAGAAGTACCGGGCAGGCCTGTCAGAGTGCCAGTGCACATGTTCACTGTGCACATATAGCGTCAGTTTTGTGGGAGGACAGTGTGGGACAAGGAGCAAAAAGGACTGGACCTGGGCACCGCAGTTAAGTCATACCAGCCCACTGACACCAATGAATGTGTATATTTTCTTTCCCAACTTAAACCAATGCATTATAATTAATATAACCTCCCACATAACCTACTGCCTTGAGGTCACTTGGGTTGAAAACCAATGATCTGTAGCACAGATATGTATATGTGGGAGGTAGGGGTGGCAGTAGTTCCCTCTATATGGATTAAAGGCAAATGTAGGCACAAAATAACAAAAAACATTCCAGTGACAGTAAGAGGCTATATTCACTAAGGGAGATAGGTTAGGAATTTAAAGGGGAAAAAATCCTATTCGCTGTTGCAATCAGCCAATAGGATTGAGCTTTCATCCTATTGGTTATTCCAATCAGCCAATAGCATGCAAGCTCAATCCTATTGGCTGATTTCAACAGCAAATAGGATGAAAGCTCAATCCTATTGGATGATTGCAACAGCCAATAGGATTTTTTCCCCTTTAATTCTGATTGGCTGATAGAATTCTATCAGCCAATCAGAATGTAAGAGACACCATCTTGGATGACGTCATTTAAAGGAAACTTCATTCTTCAAGAGAGGTTGTAAGAAGAGGATGCTCCGCACTGGATGTCTTGAAGATGGAGCCGCTCCACGCCGGATGGATGAAGATAGAAGATGCCGTCTGGATGAAGACTTCTGCCCGCTTGGATGAAGACTTTGGCCTGCTTGGATGAAGACTTCTGCCGGCCTCGCTGAGGACTTCTGCCGCTTGGATGAGGATGGATGTCCGGTCTTCGAAAACTGTAAGTGGATCTTCGGGGGTTAGTCTTAGGTTTTTTTAAGCGTTTTGTGGGTGGGTTTTAATTTTAGGTTAGGGACTTTGGGCAGCAAAAGAGCTGAATGCCCTTTTAAGGGCAATGCCCATACAAATGCCATTTTCAGGGCAATGGGGAGCTTAGGTTTTTTAGATAGGTTTTTATTTGGGGGGGTTGGTTGTGTGGGTGGTGGGTTTTACTGTTGGGGGGGTATTTGTATTTTTTTAACAGGTAAAAGAGCTGATTTCTTTGGGGAAATGCCCCACAAAATGTCCTTTTAATGTCCTTTTAGTTTAGAGTAGGCTATTAGAGTAGGTGTAATTAGTTTAAATATTTGATTATTTTTTATTTTGTGTAACTTAGTGTTTTTTATTTTGTGTAACTTAGTTGTTATTTTTTTGTAACTTAGTAATTTTTAATAGCAGATTTAAATAACTTGAGTAGGGTTAGATTTTTAAATATGTAGTATAGTTAATTTAATTTTTAGTTTAATGTAATTTTAGTATAATAGTTAGGGTAGGTTAATTAATAGTTTAATATAGTTTAAAGTAATTGTAGTATAATAGTTAGGGTAGGTTAATTAATAGTTTAATATAGTTTATTTTAATTCTAAAGGTAAGTTTAAATTTATTATAAGATAGGGATTAATTAATATTTAATGTAAAGTTAGCGGTTTGTTAGGTTTAGGGGTTAATATCTTAATTTAGTTTATGGCGTTGTGGGGGCTGGCGGTTTAGGGGTTAATAGGTTCAGTAAGTGGTAGTGATGTGGGTGGCCAGGGGTTTAGGGGTTAATACATTTATTTAGTTCTGGTGGGCTCCAGGAGTGGCGGGATAGGAGTTAATACATTTTATTTAGTTGCGATGGGCTCCGGGACTGGCAGTATTTGGCTTAATACATTTATTTAGTTGCGGCGGTGTTGGGAAGCGGCGGGATAGGGGTGTTTAGACTCAGGGAACATGTTAGGGTGTAAACGTAATTTGTTTTCTACTATAGAAATCAATGGGATATCGGGTAGCAGCGAACATAAGCTTTCACTGCTTTCAGACTCCCATTGATTCCTATGGCATCCGCGGCCTCCAGGGTGGCGGATTGAAAACCAGGTTAGCTGGGCCGGAATAGTGGCGAGCGTACCTGTTAGAAGTTTGATAAATGGCAAAAGTTGTCAGATAGTGCAAAATTTGTATTTAGAACATCTGTAATAACGTAAGCCTGTGGCGAGGTGAAATTACCCACAGGTAATTAACATTGCACACGAGCGCAATTTTGCGCTCGCGTGCAATCTCGCCCCCTGCCCGCGCACAGACAATCACGCGCGGGCAGGAGCTGTCAATCTAGCCCTTTGACTTCCATTCTTTTCCTTAGATCCAATTAACAGAGTTTAAGGGCCATTTACAATGTGCCGAGAAATATTTTAGAAATCCCATGTGGCCTAACACCAGATATTTGTTGAGCCTTGCACAAAATTTAATTTTAGGTGTAAATATCTAAAAGATGGCACAAATGATATTATACAGTACTAAAACTATAAGGGACATATCATTTAAAACAAATTCCCTGTTAGTGGGAAACATTTACTACAAATTTTGGGGTCAGTTATTTGAAAATGTGTGACAGTATTTCAATCACTTAAAGGCAAATCTATGAGTCTGATATCTATGTTGACTACAATTAAAACTGGTAATTTGTGATACATCTATAACATTTTCTTAACCTGGACAGATATGGAAAAGTGACAAAATTATTACAGTACCTAGTAATATCATCTATTGGCGTAAAAATCGTTTTAAAAACAAACTTTTAAAAGTTTCCTCACTTTCTCATGTCTGTATTGCTTCAGATGTGTAATTTAAATGGCAGAATCTGTTTTTTTTTTTTTAAACAATGTTTTTTTTTGGAAAGCTAATTATCTTGTGATACAAGGTTAGCTAGAGAGTTTGTCAATGCTACACATTATCCTTTTACACCATTTTTTTTAAATAGCATCACCTTTTTTTTTCTTATATTTTTGTTGAAGGACACTCTCTGATTTGATGCAGCTTTTGTGGAGAGTGTCAATTGGAGGAGCTGTTTTTCAGTGGGTAGAATATATTTGATATGTGCTGCTATATTAGTGAGAGCACCTAATTCCTCACCTGAAAAGGCTAGATGGTTAGATAATATGGTGACAACTGTGGGAGAACTTCGGATAAGTTGTATGAATGCCCTGTACAGCCCATTAATGGCTAGATTACAAGTGGAGCACTAACTGTTGCGTACAAGCAATATCAGCTTTTTGCGTGTGTCGGAAATAGCACGAGTATTACAAGTTGAAAATAAACTCAATTGCGACAGTGCAATTGCATTTTACGCTTGTTAGGTTAGCACGACTGAAACCCTCATGTAAAAAATAGTGCGTTAAAAAAATTTCACCAAACACAAGATAAAATCTAAACATAAAAAACCCAAACATAAATACATTTAAAATACAGTAACACTCATATAAACACTCTCTGAAACAAATATTCGTACAAATATAAAAAAAACACCTTATAATGGTTCTGTAAGAATAACTGCTGTTGGGTTAGCACGCAAATGATAGGTCTTAGGTCTTTTCTTCTGCACTCTTCCTTGACTTATATGGGGAGAATACTTTAACGTTGTAGCAATATTTGGTTAGCGTGCGTTGGGTTTTAGCGCGCACACAATATTTTTACTTTGAACTTGTTATAAGAACGCAAACCAAAGCATGCAATAGCCTCTGTGTACTGAAGTTTATGCTCAAGCGAAAGCGCTAAATAGAGCACCACTTTTAATCTAGCCCTTAATGACACTGTAACACATATTTTACATTGAAAAAATACAAAGTACAATTTGTAGCTTCCATTTTGAATTTGAGTTCAGCTTTTCTTAATTTCACTTTGTATTTTTGGCTTTTAAACTGCTATTTTTTTGAGAACTATATTGTAATGTTTTTGTCTCTCCTTCACATACAGAAATGCACAACCTTAGCGAAATTCTATGCTTTTAAGGTAAAATTTGCCTTAACAGAATCATGTAAAGAGCATTGTTGTACTGTTGGATTTTTATATATAAACTTGACTGAGTGTTGAGCTTTTAAGATTCATGTTCTTAGATATTTGTTTATTTTATTGTTTTAAAGCGACATTACACTTTGAGAGTGGAATATAAAATCTTTAATTATATTTACTAGAAATAAAAACCCTGCAAAATACTTTCATTATTTTGTCTGCCTTTCCTGAAAACTGCAGGCTTTTGAATCAACTCCTTTGTTCAGTGTGTAGTGTAAAGTAAATGCTCATTTACATGTGCATACTGGGCATGTTTGTTCATTGAACAATTTAAATGTAATGTTTTTTACAGAACAAAAAGAAGGTTTCTATTAAAAGGATTTATCTTCTTAAACTGGAAACCATGAAGTACTGAAACCATGAAGCTGCACTATTGAAATATTGTAGCTGCAAAAAAAAGTGCAATCAAAATTGCACCTTTGAAAGGAAAAGCAAATTGGTGAACGTGCTTTCAAACAGGATTGCACTTTACAGATTTGTGCCTAGATTATTGAACTTCTAAACTGGATTGCTCCTTTGTGAATGGGTGTTCAATAATGTGGGAGCAAGAACTGTAAATCGCACTATTGTGAATGTGTTTGGACTTTGCACCTATGAAAGTGCTAACCTGTTTGATTCCAAATAGTCTTGGAATACTTGCAAAGATGTCCAAAAGGCTATTTGTGGACTTTATCAAATGCCTTTAGGTGTTGATTTAAAAAAAGCTAAAATGGTCTTGAAAATCTGTTGAAAAGTATCTTGAAAATGGATAGTGATCACCAAGAATATTTCTTGATTTTAAAAATTGTGCTTTGCCGAAAAAGCAATGGGAGCTGTGGGTTAAAGCTAAAAATACACTATTGTAATCATGTTTAAGCAAAAAGTGGCCTTTTCAGTCTGAAAAACTGAAATTGATTGTGATCAAGAATGTAATTTTAAAAAAATACTACATATTATTTTCAGACTATTAATTTGATGGGCATATATCATTCTATCTAGTGTTTATATAATATTGAATGTCCCTTTAAATAATGACAAGACAGCAATATCTCTTTTTTAGCCTTAAATATAAAGAAAAAATATATTTTAAATATATTTCTTGAAAAAGGTACCAGAACTTTATCATGCAGGAAATGTGTTTTGTGCATTTCCTGTGAGTACATGTGAGTACAAATTATATTTTGTATTGTGTGGCATTTACATAATCTGAGAATGGATTATATTTTGTATTGTGTGGCACTTACATAATGTGAGTACGGATTATATTTTGTATTGTGTGGCACTTACATAATGTGAGTACGGATTATATTTTGTATTGTGTGGCACTTACATATTGTGAGTTTGGATTATATTTTGTATTGTGTGGCACTTACATAATGTGAGTACGGATTATATTTTGTATTGTGTGGCATTTACATAATGTGAGTACGGATTATATTTTGTATTGTGTGGCACTTACATAATGTGAGTACGGATTATATTTTGTATTGTGTGGCACTTGCATAATGTGAGTACAGATTATATTTTGTATTGTGTGGCACTTACATAATGTAAGTAAGGATTATATTTTTTATTGTGTGGCACTTGCATAATGTGAGTAAGGATTATATTTTGTATTGTGTGGCACTTACATAATGTGAGTACGGATTATATTTTGTATAGTGTGGCACTTACATAATGTGAGTACGGATTATATTTTGTATTGTGTGGCACATAATGTAAGTAAGGATTATATTTTGTATTGTGTGGCACTTACATAATGTGAGTATGGATTATACTTTGTATTGTGTGGCACTTGCATAATGTGAGTTCGGATTATATTTTGTATTGTGTGGCACTTACATAATGTGAGTTCGGATTATATTTTGTATTGTGTGGCACTTACATAATGTGAGTTCGGATTATATTTTGTATTGTGTGGCACTTACATAATGTGAGTAAGAATTATATTTTGCATTGTGTGGCACTTACATAATGTGAGTACAGATTATATTTGTATTGTGTGGCACTTGCATAATGTGAGTAAGGATTATATTTTGTATTGTGTGGTATTTACATAATGTAAGTAAGGATTATATTTTGTATTGTGTGGCACTTGCATAATGTGAGTATGGATTATATTTTGTATTGTGTGGCACTTACATAATGTGAGTACGGATTATATTACATACCTTACATACCTTAGAAGTACCTGTTGTCTGTCCAGGTTCACAGAGGATACGGCGTGCAGAGGAGTCTCCTCTGATGATTCTCTACTGACAGACAGTTTATGCTCTTGGATATTATGCAGAATTTCTGCTACATATGGACACACATGAATTTGCAGTAGCAAATATAACAACCCTCGCAACATATTGACTCTATTCATATGAATTTCTTTCATGGAGTGTTTGTTTATTGTGTAGACTGAATGAATTTTGTGTGAATTTTCTTTATAAATATTTTTTCTATGTGTATTTTTATTGTTGATATTTTATGTGATTTGTCATGTTTTTATTTTTTTACATTTATTAAGTAAAGCAATTGCATTTTTAAGATTATCCATTTTCCTCTTTTTTCATCCATACTTAAGCACAACTTGGTTCCAGTTGTGCGCAAACAAGAATATTTCTGATACTTCTTTAATCTGTCCTTTTTTGGAGGTGTAGGAGACCTCCGTTTCTTGTTTGTTTGTAGGTTTGCTCATTTTTTGCTGGTCTTTATCTTGTTTTATTTGCAATTCCTGTGCAGTGTAAGAACAATTCTGAGGGAATAGAGATGAAAGTGTATTATGATTAGATATGTACAGAGACATGGGGGCTGATTTAACAAGGTGTCAATTGACCCCAATGCAGCTGTTTCGGCACGAGCCTTCAGGCTCGCTGGAAACAGCAGTTAAGAAGCAGTGGTCGAAAGGCTGCTGCTCCTTAACTCGTACGCCGCCTCCTGAGGTTGCGGACATCAATCCAGCCGATCGTATACGATCGGGTTGATTGACACCCCCTGCTAGCGGATGATTTGCCGCAAATCTGCAAGGGGCAGCATTGCACAAGCAGGTTACCAGAACTGCTTGTGCAATGTTAAATGCTGACAGTGTGCCGATTGTGCGGATCATGTCGGACAGACACTTGATAAATTGGCCCCTTAGCTGGAACTTGTATATAAAATGCATTTAAGAATGTTTTCACTATTTATATAATTTCAAATATTTTGAAGATAGACAATTTTAAAAGCTTAACATCAGAAACCTTTAGTTTACTCTGCCCAGTTTTTAAATTCTTTCTACCCATTTTGATTAGTTTTTTTGTTTGTACTGAACTGCTTTTTTATATAGTTTAATAAATGTAAATATATTGAAATGCATTTATGATAAGCATACATTTCTGCTGTGAGAAGTGTCTAGATCCCAGGAGAGCAATTGGTCACAGCTGCTACTTTTTGCATTGATGATGCAACCTATGGAAATGTAAAATTTCTGCTTAATTAGCTTTATTAAATTGAACAATCACAACTGTTTTACTGGCATGCTAAATATCCTCCAGAGCTACGTTGGGGGAACAATATTCATAATGACAGGTAAACAGGATTGTTTTCTTTACTATACTGTAAATAAAATAAATTTCATAGTTGTAAAAATATCATCTTAAAGGAAAAGTGTACCCAAGCAAGCAGCAGATAAGAGTTGATTGTATTTAAAAGGGATTTAGGAACAACCTATAAGATGGTCTCTAACTCTCTTTCTCTACCACCTACGGTTGCCACCTCGGCCATGTTTTGCTGGACACTTATGAGTTACGCATGCTGCAGAGTTTGCAGGAAAGAACATGTATTTTGCTGTTCATGAGCACTATTAATGTGATTTCCAGAGGCACAATACATGTTCCACCCTGCTTACCCTGCAGCATGCGTAACTCATAAGTGTCCAGGAAAACATGGCCAAGGTGACAACCCTACTTTCTTCTAATGCCTTTTGTTTACATAGCTTTTCTGTAGCCATTACTGCAGTATTGAAAATTGTAGTATACATGGGAGTTTCAACATAAAAACAGGTATTTCAAATGAAAAACAAAACAAAAGTAACTGAGTTATTAGTAAACAATTTAATAAACTCCAGCAGATACAGTGGACAAATGAAAATGCATTAAAGGGGTGAAAAACATTACAGTAGAGTATCCCTTTAAATTTGCTTCTTAATTTTGAATTAATAATTTTTTTTTTGCAAGAAGACCAGTATAATCAATATTCAGTCTCTTTAATAAAGTAAATTTGATTGGTTTTGTAAATCTATCCCAGAGATTGTATTTTGTTGCAATGGAAGCTAAGCATCACTTCTGCTTTTCTTTAAAGGAACAGGAAAGTAAAAATGTCATGCAATTTTAACAGACTTTTCAATTTCAGTTTACCTCTGAAATCAAATTACTTTATGCTGTTGGGGCGCGATCCGATATCGATCGCAGTTTGCGGCGCAAGCGAGGGAACCGGCGTCGCCCGCAGTTTCAGCTCGCAACTCGAGCTATCCCATATAGGTCGCCGTCAGATGCTAACGTGCCGTAAGTCTCACAAACCAGCGATGTCCAGAAATCTGCGTAAGTACAAATTTCTTGCGTCGCCAGTGACTTGCGGCACGTTAGAAACTGCCGGCGCCTATAAAACCTGACTAAAGTTTAAAACACCCGCACTGTCTAACACGTCTCCCTAACATAGCCCGCACTGTCTAACATGCCTCCCTAACATAGCCCGCACTGTCTAACCCTCTATCCGCTATCCCCCCTCACTAGCCTAACAATAAAAAAGCTATTAACCCCTAAACCGCCGCTCCTTTACCCCGCCGCAACCTAATAAAGTTATTAACCCCTAAACCGCCGCTCCCGTACCCCGCCGCCAGCTATATTATATCTATAACCCCCTAAAGTGAGCCCCTAACACCGCCGCCATCTATATTAAAATTATTAACCCCTAATGTAAGCCCCTTACACCGCCGCCATCTCTATTAAAATGATTAACCCCTAATTTAATCTACCTACCCCGCCGCCAGCTATATTATCTATATTAACCCTAAGTATATTATAGTTAATATAGGTATTACATTATATATATTAACTATATTAACCCTAATTATATTAGGGTTAATATAGTTAATATAGTTACTATAGTATTTATATTAACTATATTAACTCTATCTAACCCTAACTAAATTTATATTAAATTAATCTAATTCATTTATAAACTAAAATATTCCTATTTAAATCTAAATACTTACCTATAAAATAAACCCTAAGATAGCTACAATATAATTAATAATTACATTGTAGCTATGTTAGGGTTAATATTTATTTTACAGGTAAATTGTTAATTATTTTAACTAGGTATAATAGATATTAAATAGTTATTAACTATTTAATATCTACCTAGTTAAAATAATTACCCAATTACCTGTAAAATAAATCCTAACCTAAGTTACAAATACACCTACACTATCAATAAATTTAATAAACTACAAACATCTATCTAAAAATACAATTAAATTAACTAAACTAAATTACAAAAAAAAACAAACACTAAATTACAAAAAATAAAAAAAAGATTACAAGATATTTAAGCTAATTACACCTATTCTAAGCCCCCTAATAAAATAATAAACCCCCAAAATAAAAAAAATTCCCTGCCCTATTCTAAATTCAACAAATTTCAAAGCTCTTTACCTTACCAGCCCTTAAAAGGGCCTTTTGTGGGGCATGCCCCAAAGAATTCAGCTCTTTTGCATACAACAAATACAATACCCCCCCCCATTACAACCCACCACCCACATACCCCTATTCTAAACCCACCCAAACCCCCCTTAAAAAAGCCTAACACTACCCCCCTGAAGATCTCCCTACCTTGTCTTCACCACACCGGGCCGAACTCCTGATCCGATCCGGGCGATGTCTTCCTCCAAGCGGCAAAGAAGAATTCTTCCTCCGGCGATGTCATCCTCCAAGCGGCAAAGAAGAATTCTTCCTCCGGCGACGTCTTCCTCCAAGCGGCAGCAAAGTCTTCATTCTTAGGTTACGCCGTATATGTGATACCAAACCCGCGCAAATATTGGCGTCGCCGGCTTTTGCGGGCGACGATTTTTATCGGATCGACCCCTTGGTTTCTTTTTCTCGAAAAATATTCCTAGGTAGGCTCAGGAGCAGTAATGCAATACTGATAGCTAGCTGGTGATTGGTGACTAGACACAAATGCCTCACCTTATGTGTTCATCTAGCTCCCAGTTGTGCATTGCTGCTTTGGAGCTGAAATTAACTGTTTGTTTAACCACTGTACAAGCAGCAATGCATTATTAAAATACTCATTAAACACATTATAGCAGAATTTTACCCAGCACCATAAAGGCTAAGGGCTGGATTATAAGTGAGGTGCAAACGGTTTTACGCAAGCAATATTGTCTTTTCACAAGCCTTTTTTATTGCGCTTATATTACAAGTTTAGCAAAATAGTGCAATCACCTGGATGCAATTCACAGCAAGCACCTCCAGGATATGTTATAAGGTGCCCCGGATCATATCGTTACAAGGAAAACACCGCTGCCAGTTACGACATGCAGCCTGATCTAAGATCTCTACTCTGAGCCCTAGCAAAACAGCTGGATTGCCAAACATGGGAACTTATTGAAGAAATCAGGTCGGCATGTTCCTCTACTACCCTCGTGATGGCTACATCAGCACCCAATATCTACCAAGAGGATCCGGTCCCATGTGTGGTTCAGGAGCGCTCAATTGAAGTAAACAAGGTCAGCTATGAGACGATCGAGTGTGATATGGAGGCCTCACATCCAGATCAAGCACAAGCACACACGTAGCATCAGGCATCATTAGTGTTACATACTGTAGGAGACTATCCTTGCTGCGGGGGCAAGTATACTGTGTCAGAGCTACTCAGCGGATAGAGCCAGCCATAGTCCTAACCCAAAAATGGACATAAAGCTCAGGCGGAATGTCAGACACTTTAGTGGCTACTGTTTCATCCCTGCAGGCGACGCTTTTAAGCGGAGTACAGGACTTTAACTATTGCCATGGAAGTGGCCGTGGATGTGGGATCCAGGTGGTCATACCCCTATAGGCAGCCGCAGTTAATATAATACTTCCATCGAAGTTAACTAGTGACATAGTCACCTGTAAAGTTGGTAGCATTGTATGCCTAGTCATAGACTCATTGAAGAGATATTCCATATATGGCTCAACGCTTTGGTTAATCTGTAAGAGGCAATTACATTATGCTGGTACATAAAGGTTTAGGTCTCAGACCAGACTCATATTATATGCTGTTTATTTTTTTATGCCAAGTTGTATTGCTATATACGTTAAGTTGCTATCTTTATGCTAGGACATCCCCTATAGCTACTCATGTTTGCAAACCTTTGATTGCTATACATATATGTTCACATGTTTTATAGATGTACCATGCAAACTAGATGATTTGGTGATTTGGTTTCATGTATTTCATGTAGCTATGTTCGGTGAAATGTTACACCTTCGCAACCCAGTTTCTAAGGACTGGAGTGCTCCTTTTGTAAATGGCTTCATGTGTATTAAAGCTTCACACCATAAAATATTTTGATAAGCTGCAAGGGCTGCCCTTCTCCTAGCAAAGTCCTACTCCATAAGATGCTCGATCCCATCTTTATATTTCTAGTATATATACTGTTTATTCTGTAGACGGTGCTATATAGGCTAAGGTAGATAAGTTGTAACGTTTACCATTTCTATGACAGTGCAGGTATACTTCTTTATTATAGCGCACTGCCTAGACCTGTTGTACATATAAGGAGGTGGCCTGTTACGGCCATAAAATGTACAAGCTGAATCCTGTATAACACGAAGGGCAACTACTTAGATTGGTCTTATTAATTACGCTAGCAAAAGTGGGGCACTGGCATGCATTTCTAGGCTTATTATGGCTATTATTATGTCTCTTACCACATGCACATAGATACATAGAGATTTAGAGCACTCCTATGGTATTCTTTAGTTTTCCTTTGACATATGTGCAGCTTTACTTCACTATCTAAGTGCTTTTCATGGTCTCACACTTTGTTAGTTATGTTACTGTGACTCACTTCACGTTCATTTTTATACCGTACTTAATTTCATAGATGAGTATGCTTTAGACTACATTATTTTCATTTTTTATATAGATGACACATATTGGCTATATGTCACTTCAATGTTATCCAAAATCTAACATCGCTATCATGGCTGACGATTTTGCTAATATGCGTATTCACATTTCATGCGTCTCAATGACTCATATAAGGCTCTAATTTCCTTCTCTCAGCCGGAGAGGGTTGGAAAGACTCTAAAGAATAGTTTGCAGTAGCAAACACTCAGATGCAAATGCCTTAGTCATTTCCTAACGTATGATACTTGATGAGAAATCGCTATCAGTCATACTCGCATCTCAGTTTAGCCAGCACAAGTGTATATTTACTAAACAAATCGGCACAATAGTGACCTATTATATAATTATCGCCTGAAACCAATAGGCACTTAGGTTTTGCTTCACTCTACACCCCCCCCATATCAGTGTCATTCTATGATACTTTATAGTATCACCTTTATGTATGCTAATTTCACTTACCCCAAAATACTGAGCGGTGCTTACCCGCTGTTCACCTCTCTTAGATTATTACTATTTCTATACATCCCTACTCACCTGTTTAATAAGTGACATTAGACCTATTGGGGTCTTCAATTTGTCTAATATTCATAACCAGTGTTTCTAATATCAAGAGGTCCTTAAAGGGACATTCAAGTCCAAAAAAACTTTCCAATTTACTTTTATCACCAATTTTGCTTTGTTCTCCTGGTATTTTTAGTTGAAACCTAAAGCTAGGAGGTTCATATGCTAATTTCTTAGACCTTGAAGGCCGCCTATAATCTAAATGCATTTTGACAGTTTTTCACCACTAGAGGGCATTAGTTCATGTGTTTCATATAGATAACATTGAGCTCATGCACGTGAATTTACCAAGGAGTGAGCACTGATTGGCTAAAATGCAGGTCTGTCAAAATAACTGAAATAAGGAGGCAGTCTGCAGAGGCTTAGATACAAGATAATTACAGAGGTAAAACGTGTATAATTATAATCGTGTTTATGCAAAACTGTGGAATGGGTAATTAAGGGATTATCTATCTTTTTAAACAACAATAATTCTGGTGTTGACTGTCCCTTTAACTGACCAGCTCATTACTCACTCATAGCAGCAGTTATAATCTTAAAATGGAGGTTTCAGATGTTTATAACTCAGAATTCATTGTGTCTTTTATAAATATATTGTTGCAATGTACTCCATGAAAATGTTGTCATTTATGCTAAGATATTATTTGTATATCTTTTTTTCGCGCAAAACCTCAATAAAAGAATTTAAATATAAAAAATTATTTAAATAAATATTGCACAAAAAAGTTAGAAGGGCTCAAAAATATGAGATCTCAGCTGTTAGAAAAAAGACAGGCAAATGGCTTTAACATAGAGATACATACATACACATAGATTATTTGAATGTATATATATATCTATATATCTATATCTATATATATATATATATATATATATCTATATCTATATCTATATACATATATATATATATATATATATATATATATATATATATATATATATATATATATACTGTATATGACATATTTGTACATATATATTAATGTATGTATATGTTTATATACTGTATGTATTTACAGTCATATATACACATATAAAAACATTAATATAAATATAAAAAATACTGCGCCACATGTAATCTAGCCCTAAATGTTGGAAGCAAATTCATTTTCAAATTTGAATTCCAAAGTGTGACCTATATTCCCTTTGGTTAAAAATACCGGAGCAATACAACCTAGATCATATGCCACCTACAAGAATAGCATTTGCAACCAGACAAATATAGAGGACTACATCATTCATTCAGGGGTTCAAATAAAATGTCCAATCACAGCCACTGAGCAAGACTGCCAATCACAGCCTCCAGCAATCCTTTACAATGCAAGGGTGGACGTTGTGTTTGTAAAATGCGTCTTTGTAAAGTTAAAACTGGGTTATTAGGCATATTTAAATTTACAATAAAATATACAATACTCATAGGATCATGTAGTATACAAACAAAACTTTGCAATAGAAATATTCTATGAACTTCAATTAGCAAACATATTAATAATTATAAAGGCTAGAGAAAATAGAGGGCGCTAAAAAGCAAAGTTTTCCACCACACTTAGTCAGATATAAAGATAGATGTAGGCACAACTGAATTTAAAGTAATAAACTTTACTACAAAATAAAAATACAGTGCAATATTAATACAATACAAATTTGAAGACAGATAAAAGGGACGTCTCCCTATAAATATAAAAAATAAATTAAAATAGGACTGGAATACCACCCTAGAAAATGTAAGAGAAAATTCTATTGTGCATATTAATTGATTCAGCAAATATTGGATACAAAATAAATTTAAGTCTCCAGTCAGGAACAATATGTCCCAATCTCTGATGTGTTGTTACAAAGTTTCTTGTAGTAGCTGATCAGACAAGTGTTGCAATTATAGCAAATAAGGTCAGCGTAAAAAATGTGGAATTGTAGTATAACGCTGATATGACCCCCTGAAGAGTGATTCGAAAGTGGGTTTTACACACCTTAATGTCAGATTTTATGCATCTTATTCTTACTCACACCTTCTTTTTCAAAGCGGCTCACTGAGGATCTTATGGCTCTCAATGTTGAAGATTAGACACGGGTAGGCAAAGTCTCCCAGAACTTCTCGCTTCTATTAGCATCGGCTGAACCCGGTCAGCGTGAATGGAGACTGCTCGTCACTCCGGCGTCCGTGGTAAGCCAAACAGATCCCAGTTCAGAAGGGAGAAGGAAATTCAAAGATAGTGTCCTTAGCAGGAAACAACACAGATTCAATTAAAGATTGAATCTGTGTTGTTTCCTGCTAAGGACACTATCTCCAATTTTAGAATCTAGGTACCTAGCTTTTGATATTTGTTGCCCGCGCGTGTTCCACGCTAAGTGCGGGTCTTTGAATTTCCTTCTCCCTTCTGAACTGGGATCTGTTTGGCTTACCACGGACGCCGGAGTGACAAGCAGTCTCCATTCATGCTGACCGGATTCAGCCGATGCTAATAGAAGCGAGACGTTCTGGGAGACTTTGCCTACCCGTGTCTAATCTTCAACATTGAGAGTCATAAGATCCTCAGTGAGCCGCTTTGAAAAAGAAGGTGTGAGTAAGAATAAGATGCATAAAATCTGACATTAAGGTGTGTAAAACCCACTTTTGAATCACTCTTCAGGGGGTCATATCAGCGTTATACTACAATTCCACATTTTTTACGCTGACCTTATTTGCTATAATTGCAACACTTGTCTGATCAGCTACTACAAGAAACTTTGTAACAACACATCAGAGATTGGGACATATTGTTCCTGACTGGAGACTTAAATTTATTTTGTATCCAATATTTGCTGAATCAATTAATATGCACAATAGAATTTTCTCTTACATTTTCTAGGGTGGTATTCCAGTCCTATTTTAATTTATTTTTTATATTTATAGGGAGACGTCCCTTTTATCTGTCTTCAAATTTGTATTGTATTAATATTGCACTGTATTTTTATTTTGTAGTAAAGTTTATTACTTTAAATTCAGTTGTGCCTACATCTATCTTTATATCTGACTAAGTGTGGTGGAAAACTTTGCTTTTTAGCGCCCTCTATTTTCTCTAGCCTTTGTTGTATCCGTGACAGTCCTGGGGGGACTGTCTTAGAGCGGCTTAGTTTTTCCTTTAGTAATTAGCGCCATATTTCTTGTTAATCCATATTAATAATTATAAACTGATCAATAAAATAAAGCTTCAATACTGCAAAGGTGCTGTAGAAGGTAACAGCTTTTAACTAGTGTGTCCCATACTAATATGCACTAATTAACCACATTTACCATTTAGCTGGTGTAAATTATCCTCACAATGACTTGAAGACTCTAACTGCAGCACAAAAAACACAGAAACCGTAATAATCCCAATCAGACTAAACACTTTAACTGACATAATCCCACTGCTATTAACCCCTAAATCACCCTAAACCCTCTAACTGCTATGAGCCCACTACAAATAACTCCCTAACCCCTACCACTATAAACCTGTATACCACCATAGCCCTCCTAGCAATAAACACTTAAACATCTAGACTCCCTAAAAATAGTAACCCCTAACTGCCATAATCCCCTCAGTAAATAAACCCCTAAGCACAATCAACCCCCTAACAACTAAGACACCCACTGCAAGTAACGTCCTAGCCTCATAACCCCACTGATATTACACCTCAAATATAAAACTCATGTCAACAAACCTCCTAACCACTAGTGCAATTCATTCCTAACTGCTAGACCATCTAACACTTTTAACCTCCTAATCATCATAGCCCTCATCTCAATAAATCCATAACTGTTAAGCCCCCTATTTCCATTAACCAGTTAATAGTGTTAGTGGTCTAGCAGATAGGGAGTTTATTGAAATGGGGGTTAAGGTTGTTTTGGAGTTAATTTACACAGGAGAATCATGTTATGCCAGTTCATTGAGTTTCAGCTCTTTTTAGCATAAATATTAATCGGACAGTGCTATAGTTAGGGTTGATGTTGGTGGAGATCAGGACAGTGGCAGTTATCATTTAAAGCTGTAGGAAAGGCTTGTGGTTATGGATTTTTGGGGATATGGTCAATGTGGACAAATTCCCATAACCCTGGAATTTTTTATGCCAGTGAGCCACCATTTGTAAATTGATGTGCTGCTAATGTGTACGTATCTCTCTCCTGCTTATGCATAGATGATTTATTTGTTTTGCCCTACCCCATATAAATATGCTATGCATGTTGACATTATTATGCTTTGCGGATTTTATCGATTCTGCGAACATCCATGGTCATGGATAGGATTATTTGCAGATAATTAGCTAGGAAATCAGCATATAGGGTTACATATTGTTTGGAGTACTGGGACATTGATAGATAGGGTTCAGTCTAGTTATGGAAAGGTCATGGATGGGGTTTATTTTTTAAAATGTTTAAAATGTTTTACATTTGCATTGAATTAACAAACGATATCCCTTTGACATTTCAGATATATAAATAACAGTGGTGTTTAAAGCTCCTTGCTATAATCAGTGGTGAAATAAATACTCTAAAATTAAAAATGATAATCAAATCAAAGTTATCTTATTTATATATATCCATACACTCTCTTGTAATCTTATATGAATATAACTTAATAAAGTATTGGGAAATTGTATGCTCAATGTTGAAAATATCTTACATACATCATAAAGCCATTAATTATTATATGCATACTTTTCAGCTGTGATTTTCCTGATATAAAGGTATAGATGTTCAAAAGTATAAACTAAAAGAGGCTTTCTGTTTTACAAGTGCTCGCATCTAAAATAACTAGAATGAATGTTAGATTACATATTGCAATGTATAACTAAAAATTAAAGGGACATGAAACACATTTTTTTTCCTGATTCCTTTATAACATGCAATTTTAAACAATTTTCCAATTTACTTATATGAGCTAATTTGCTTTGTACTCTTGGTATCTTTTATTTAAAGTGAATGTAAATTTAGATGATAAAGTGCCCGTTTTTTAAAAAATCTGATTAAAAACAGGTGCACTTTAATTCATCAAAATTTACATTTCACTCGTGTTGTGAGAATACTTACCTTTTAATCTTGACAGCTGCTCCAGCGATTTCCCCAGTCGTTGCAAGCCTCTTCATACGTCAGAAATGACGGATCGGTCATCCTCCAATCATGGCTTCCCCCCCGGGGGAATCAGTGTCTAATTCAACGCAGTGCTTGGAGGAAGCCGGATTCCTCATTTTAGACCCAGGAAGTGGCTTTGCGACGGGCGGGGGAAGTGATGCAGTGGCTGTCAAGATTAAAAAGGAAAGTATTTTCACAACACAAGTGAAATGTAAATTTTGATGAATTAAAATGCCCCTGTTTTTAATCAGATTTTTAAAAACTGGGCACTTTATCATCTAAATTTACATTCACTTTAAGAAACAGCAATGAGCATAAGTCAATGAGACATATATGCACATACACTAATTTACAGTACATATGCAATGACAATCGGATATAGTCACACATATAGTAACAATATTTTTAGGAATTACATTGCATTGTGGGCAGTGGTGGTTCTAAAGAGTGCAAGAGCCCCCATTGCTTTAGAATCCACAAACCTTGACCTTTCAAGGCAATGACATTTGTAAATGTCCAGAGCACTACCCAGGACAAGAAGGGAGGTAAAGCAGGGTATTTGGGGTCCCAAGAGGAAACTTCCATTAGTTGTACAGCTAGGTCATGCAACACGGCGGCTGATTGGCTCCTGCTAGAACTGTTTCTTTAACTATGTATTTAACACCATTCTGGGGGTTAACTACATAAAGTTGCAGGGTTGATGCTAGAGGATGTATTTTTTTTTTCACTCTAATGGTCCTTTAAGTTCTGAGACCTTCAAAACCCTGTTAGAACTGTTTAATGCCACATAACATATTTTTCTGTGAGGTAATCTACACAAATCCTACCTCTTTTTTTGTCAGCAAACCAAGCATTATTAGAAAATAATAATGTTTGCTGAAAGACAGTAAAAATATGAGAGAAAACATAAACGCAAAAATAAATTACATTTTTGTGCCATTTTCTGTGACATACATAGTAAATATCAGTCATTATTGTCCCATATTTAGCATAACAAATATTTTATATTTTTTTTATATATATATATATATATATTTTACACAAAAACTGAAATACACAGAGTTAAGGCTTAAAGGGAATGTCAAGTTTGATGAATCAGTGCCCGGTTTTTAAAAACCCTATTAAAAACAGAGGCACTTTCATTCATCAAACTTTACATTTCACTCGTTTTGTTAAAATACTTACCTTTTAATCTTGAAAGCCGCTCCAGCGATTCCCCCTCCTGCCGCTCATCACTTCATACGTCAGCAATGACGAATACGGCATCCTCCAATCATGGCTTCCCTCCCAGGGTAATCATTGCCTGAGGCAACGCCGTGATTGGAGGAAGCTGGATTCGTCATTTTTGACATATGAAGAGGCTTGCGACGGGCGGGGGAAGCGCTGGAGCGGCTTTCAAGATTAAAAGGTAAGTATTTTAACAAAACAAGTGAAATGTAAAGTTTGATAAATGTTATAAAATATAATCTATTTTGACACTCATACTTTCCCTGCTCTCTTCCATTTATAATAATTAGTTAATCTTCCTAGTTTTGCTAAAAAATTAAATTACTGGCCAAGCTACTATATTGTGGTTCTATATTATGTATTGTGATTGATTATGTATATGAAATGTGTAGTGGGGAAAAGTTTTTGACGGACCTCTACACTGCTTTTTTGAGTGAGAGGCGAACGCTCTGTAAAAGTTTTCCGGCATCAATTTCATAGGAGGGAGAATGCTGTGAGACACGACATAAGAACCTAGCACAGCAAAGGAGGTAAGTCGCACAGCGATGGGCAGCAAAATTAAATATATATGTTTGTGTTTATTTGTGTTTATACACATATTAACTAGGGATGGGTGAATGTGTTTATATCCAAATTCGAATGTTAGAACGAATGTTATTGTAGAAATTCGATTTACATAATAGAATGTTGATAAGAACGAATATTCTTAAAAATTCGATTTTCGAATGTTATTTACAGTTTTCAAATATCACATTCGAATTCAAATGGCACATTCGAATTCGAATGTTGCATTCGAATATCACATTTGAATTAGAATATTACATTTATAAAACACAATTGTAGACCAGAAACACTATTTCCAATGTCACATTCGAATCGAATATCACATTCAAATCGAATATCACATTCGAATCGAATGTCACATTCAAATTCGAATATTACATTTATAAAACACAGTATTAGACTAGAAATACTATTTCGAATTTGAATGTCACATTCTAATCGAATATCACATTTAAAACACAGTATTAGACTAGAAATAATATTTCAAATTCGAATGTGACATTCGAATTTGAATGTAGCATTCGAATTCGAATATTACATTCATTAAACACAGTTGTAAACTAGAAATACTATTTCAAATTTGAATGTCACATTCGAATTCGAATGTCACATTCGAATTAGAATATTTCATTTAGAAATTGAATGAATACATAGCTAAACATTCTATTATTCGAACAAATATTTTCGAATTTTATTGAAAAATTCGAAAATGAGAATTCGAAAATAGAATGTTAGAATGTTACATAAACATTCAAAATTCGATTTGAACAAACGAATGTATCAAAATTCGTTTTAAATTTCGAATTTTTAGAAACATTCGCCCATCCCTAATATTAACACATACATTTATATGTATATAAGCATAAACATATATATTAATAGAGAACACAATTTTCCATAGACTGCTGGCATATATATATATATATATATATATATATATATATACTGTATATACAAAACACGCGTGGGGTCAGCACTCTCAGGCAGGACCGGGTACACATCCTATGACCCTGTAACATGCACAGCCCTGGGTGCAAAACGGCACTCTCAGGAAGCTGAACTGTCACCAGAGTCACAGGCAGTTAACCCCAGACAGGCCTGGGTGCAAGGCCCAAACAGGGAAAATTACAAAAAAATAATACATTAATATAGCACACATAGAAAGTCCAGCACTCACTCACAAGTTCTCAACTAAGATAAAAAGCAGCAATGGAAGAGTTAGTTACCGCATCTGGCCAAATGGGAAAAGCCCAGGTACTTCATCAAGGCCTCTTACAAAAACCTGGGTCCCTAAACAGCCACACAATGCAGGCTCACAATCAAACAACTGTGAAGAAATGGAGGGTGCACAGGCTTATGTAATCTCCCCAAACATATACAAAACACGGGTGGGGTCAGCACTCTCAGGTCGGACCGGGTACACATCCTATGACCCTGTAACATGCACAGCCCTGGGTGCAAAACAGTACTCTCAGGAAGCTGCACTGTCACCAGAGTCACAGGAAGTTAACCCCAGACAGGCCTGGGTGCAAGGCCCAAACAGGGAAAATTACAAAAAAATAATACATTAATATAGCACACAGAGAAAGTCCAGCCCTCACTCAAAAGCTCTCAACTAAGATAATAAGCAGCAATGGAAGAGTTAGTTACCACATCTGGCCAAATGGGAAAAGCCCAGGTACCTCGTCAAGGTCTCTTCCAAAAACCTGTGTCCCTAAACAGCCACACAATGCAGACCCACAATCAAACAACTGTGAAAAAATGGAGGGTGCACAGGCTTATGTAATCTCCCCAAACATATACAAAACAAGGGTGGGGTCAGCACTCTCAAGCCGGACCGGGTACACATCCTATGACCCTGTAACATGCACAGCCCTAGGTGCAAAACAGCACTCTCAGGAAGCTGCACTGTCAACAGAGTCAGACAGTTAACCCCAGAAAGGCCTGGGTGCAAGGCCCAAACAGGGAAAATTACAAAAAAATAATACATTAATATAGCACACAGAGAAATTACAGCACTCACTCACAAGCTCTCAACTAAAATAAAAAGCAGCAATGGAAGAGTTCGTTACCGCAACTGGCCAAATGGGAAAAGCCCAGGTACCTCGTCAAGGTCTCTTCCAAAACCTGGGTCCCTAAACAGCCACACAATGCAGGCTCACAATCAAACAACTGTGAAAAAATTAAGTACTGCAATTAAGAATCAACATAAAAAATAAACAATGTATACATTTTTAAAACAGGTATTTTGGCAGCATTTCTTGCTATTTCAATCTATTTCTTAAACACCTTTTGAAAAAGGTTGTCTTATGCACTTTCCTGCAACCATTTAAAACCAGATGTAAATGAACCCACTTCCTTGATCTAAGTAAATATTATAAAGCCTGTAACAAAATCTTGGATAAGTCCCCCCAAAGTGCACAAGAATCGTAGAAAGATAACAATTAAGAGCCATTGGAATCAATGAAGAGGATCGAAAGAGATTGGAATTCCAATATTTTAGCAGAAGACCTCTGCTCTTGGAAAGTTGAAACATTATAGATCTCACATAAAGTATGGTATGAGCTTTGGATCAACATTAGGGATGGGTGAATGTGTTTATATTCAAATTTGAATGTTAGAACAAATGTTATTGTAGAAATTAGATTTATATAATACAATGTTGATAAGAACGAATATTCTTAAAAATTCTATTATCGAATGTTAATTACAGTTTTCGAATGTCACATTTGAATTCGAATGTGACATTCGACTTTGAATGTCACATTCGAATATAACATTAGAATTCGAATATTACATTTATAAAACACAATTGTAGACTAGAAATAATATTTCAAATTTGTATGTCACATTCGAGTTCGAAAGTCACATTCAAATTTAAATATTAAATTTATAAAACACAGTATTAGACTAGATATACTATTTCGAATTTGAATGTTACATTCAAATTTGAATATTACTATAATCAAACACAGTTGTAAACTAGAAATACTATTTCGAATTGGAATGTGACATTCAAATTCGAATGTGACATTTAAATTCAAATATTACATTTAAAAAACACATTATTAGACTAGAAATACTATTTCGAATTGGAATGTGACATTCGAATTCGATTCAAAAGGCAAAAAGTCCCACACAATATGCAATACAATGTAAACCTTGGCGACCTTGTAACTAGCCGACTTACCGCATCTTTCTTCAAGGCTGATCCGTTTCCGGTCTGACCTCAGGACTTGGGGCTCTATCGGCTCATCAACCGACAGGACTTTCTCTCGTTAGCCTGGGATTCCGAACTCCTCGAGTCGAATCAGCTGTGTAACCTCTTCCGATGCGTGCGGCTGGTGTCTCCAGACGTCACAACCAGGTGTGAGTATCGGCGTCCAATCCAAAGTTAAGGGGGGAGGAGGCACTCCACCAGGGGAGTCCTTACATCCGTGCTCACTGCAAGGGAATCCAAATTAACTCTTGCTGCACAATGAATAGACAGGAGCACCGGTTGATGTGTGATACAGCATTTATTCCATAGGTAACGCTGTACGCTTAAAGGTAGTAATACATAGAAAGTAAAACCTCCACTTATTACTGCAAGAGACACTGGCAGCAGCTGGTTGCCCAAAGTGATGTTAGGAGGAAAGAAAACAGCTGACGCATTTCGGCTACTCGGCCGTAATCTTAGCTGATAATAGAAGGTAAAACAAGCGCCCTTTTTCAAGGGCCTTTCCCTCATACCATTGGACAACCAATCAAGCCAATCACCGCTCTTCAGTAATTCACAAGCATGTGTAAAGAAATAACATGAACATAAACATGATAGGCTCATTCACACTTAGTGATTCCTATCTTTACCTCTTGCCTGTACAATTATTAATACAGTTAAGGTATCCGCACTTGCAGCTAAACATCTACACTCTTGCGTCCTTGCGCTTTCGTAATAAATTTGATGTGAATACTTCACTGTTTATTATTCGGATAAACTAGTACCCCGGATTCAAGTGCTGCTAAGGGAAAAGAAATGAAGGATTGGTGAGACGTGAGGCCCATAGTCCTGTGTACATTATATGTATCTCATAATTAAACTTGTTGTAAAGGCACACTATATACCATAATAGATAACAACCTACCAATTCTTTAATGTGTGCTGCCTACATGCAGGGGGTCGTGTATGAAATATAATATAGAGGGATATATATATACATAGTGGAGCATGTGTGTACTATAGTTTATAGGCAGGTGAAATATTCTTGGCTTTTCACTAAATGGTAAACAGCTGTTTATAGTCAACATGTGCAGACAGTACTCTGTGATTGTGTATTTTTCTGTATTTTATTTTAAAGCGGTCATTCTGCTGCTCACTCCTAATTAATACAGCCTGGTAGTGTTTACGTATCTCTGCCTATATAGTGCATATACAGGTAGTGAACTATGACTATGTGGAATTAGGGTGGTCATTTTTCTACACACTCCTGTTTGGAGCAGCTCATAATTGCAGAGCTATAGTAATGGTACCATGCACTCCCTTATTGCCAATCATTTATTAAGTCAAAGGCCGAGTTTAATCCAGAAGGTGTTCTGGTCTTTAATTTAAAGATCCAGAACACCTCCTGTCTGCCCAGTGCTTTTTCCCTGTCCCCCCCCTCATGGGGGAACGGGAACAGTTTCGATGGCCTTCCATCTGAAGCTCTCTGCACTTTTGTCATGTTTCAGCGCAAAATGTTGCACTAGAGGAGTGCTTGATTTACCATTCCTGATTGTAGAGAGATGTCCCTTATGCGGGATCTTATCTCCCTTGTGGTCAACCCCACGTACTGGATCTGACATGAAACACATGTTAGACAACATATTTAGATCTGCATGTAATGCATGTTTTTATAGCAAATTGCTGTCCTGTGACTGTTGACTGGAAATATTCACCACAGTCAACCTTTTCACATGCTACACAGTCTCTGTAGTTACACTTGTGCATGCCCTTTACCACTAACCAAGCTGACCCGCTTGGTTCATCCGTTTTCAATTTGGTGGGTGCCACAATATTCCCAATGGTCCTGTTTTTTCTGTAGGAAAATTGGCAACCCTTTTTGGATATCCCTACCAAGTCATCATCTGCTGAGAGCATATTATAATGCTTTCTGATGATGTTGCAATTTAGTGGGTATTCCCCCGAATAAAGAAAGGGGCCCGGTCACAAGTTTTTTCCTCTCTCTCTTTCTTACCCTTGGGAAGTAGGAGGGTTGCTCTGTCCATATTATTGACAGAGTCCCTGGCATTTTTAATGGTGCCATGGTCGTAGCCCCTATTTCTGAGCCTAGTAGTTAGGTCCCTGCTCTCCTTTTTGAAGTGTTCCTGATGGCTACAGTTCCTCCTTATCCTCATGTATTGGCCTTTTGCCACTGCTCTGAAAACATTCTGTGGGTGGCAGCTTTTGGCGTGTAACAAGGTGTTACCTGTTATTGGTTTTCGATAGATGGTCAATGTTATTCTTTCCCCTGGGATACCAAACAGTATAACATCCAGGTAATTGATGCTACATTTGTTGTGTTCAAAAGTGAACTCAATCCCTCTATCGTTATTGTTTAGGTATTCAATGAAAAGTGAAATCTCATGTACATCTCCTTTCCACACAAACAGAAGGTCGTCTATAAATCTTTTATAGAAGACTATGTTCTGCCTGTGTGGATTTCCGTCTCCAAATATGTGGTCCTCCTCCCACCAACCCATGAACAGGTTGGCGTAGGAGGGGGCAAACTTGGCCCCCATTGCCGTACCACATATTTGGAGAAAGAATTGACCAAAAAAATTAAAGAAATTGTGTGTAAGCAGGTATTCAGTCACTGTACGCACAAATTCACACAATGTGGGATTTTCACCATGATATTTATTCATGTAGTAACCTATGGCCCTTAGTCCCTGTACATGAGGGATTGATGAATACAGGGATTTCACATTCACTGTTATCCATGTGTATTCATTTTTCCAGTCAATTTTGGACGTCAGATTTAGAATATGTTTAGTGTCCAAAATGAAGCTGGTATGGTCTTTAATCATGGGTTGTAATAGAGCATCAAGCCACTCAGACAGGGGTTCAAGGAGAGACCCAATGCCACTGACTATGGGCCTGCCCTTGACCTCCGTGAGTGACTTGTGCACCTTGGGAAGATGGTTGAACACAGGTGTTCTCGGGTGCTCAATGTACAGGAATTCACTTTTTTCCTTATCGAGTAACCCCATCTCCAGACCATCATCTATGAGGGTCTTTGAGCTGTTTTTGAAACAGTTTGGTGGGGTCAGATCTTAGTACCTTGTACTCTTTTTCATTTGAGAGTTGCCTTTTTGCCTCCTTAATGAAGTCTGTTGTATTCATAATGACAATGGACCCCCCCCCCCCCTTGTCAGCTGACCTCACCACCACTTCCTGATTTTTGGCTAGATTCTGTAATGCCAATCTCTCTTCATGTGTCACATTCTGCCTGTGATGTTTATCTTGATAATAAAGAGTAGTAAGGTCATTTTCTACCCTGGATTGAAATTTTTCAATTACAGATCCTCTGTCCTGTATAGGGTAGAATGTGGATGCCTTTTTGAATTTTGGGAGAGCAGTCCGTTCATTACCTGTGTTCAGTCCCCCTTCTGTAAGGAGTGATTCAAGGACTCTGATATCACACTGCAGTGGAGTTTTATGGTCAATTCTTTCTCCAAATATGTGGTACGGGCAATGGGGGCCAAGTTTGCCCCCTCCTACGCCAACCTGTTCATGGGGTTGGTGGGAAGAGGACCACATATTTGGAGACGGAAATCCACACAGGCAGAACATAGTCTTCTATAAAAGATTTATAGACGACCTTCTGTTTGTGTGGAAAGGAGATGTACATGAGATTTCACTTTTTATTGAATACCTAAACAATAACGATAGAGGGATTGAGTTCACTTTTGAACACAACAAATGTAGCATCAATTACCTGGATGTTACACTGTTTGGTATCCCAGGGGAAAAAATAACATCTAGCATCTATCGAAAACCAATAACAGGTAACACCTTGTTACACGCCAAAAGCTGCCACCCACAGAATGTTTTCAGAGCAGTGGCAAAAGGCCAATACATGAGGATAATGAGGAACTGTAGCCATCAGGAACACTTCAAAAAGGAGAGCAGGGACCTAACTACTAGGCTCAGAAATAGGGGCTATGACCATGGCACCATTAAAAATGCCAGGGACTCTGTCAATAATATGGACAGAGCAACCCTCCTACTTCCCAAGGGTAAGAAAGAGAGAGAGGAAAAAACTTGTGACCGGGGCCCCTTTCTTTATCACTGATTATTCGGTGGAATACCCACTAATTTGCAACATCATCAGAAAGCATTATAATATGCTCTCAGCAGATTGATGACTTGGTAGGGATATCCAAAAAGGGTTGCCAATTTTCCTACAGAAAAAACAGGACCATCGGGAATATTGTGGCACCCTCCAAATTGAAAACAGATGAACCAAGCGGGTCAGCTTGGTTAGTGGTAAAGGGCATGCACAAGTGTAACTACAGAGACTGTGTAGCATGTGAGAAGGTTGACTGTGGTGAATATTTCCAGTCAACAGTCACAGAACAGCAATTTGCTATAAAAACATGCATTACATGCAGATCTAAATATGTTGTCTATCTAATAACATGTGTTTCATGTAAGATCCAGTACGTGGGGTTGACCACAAGGGAGATAAGATCCCGCATAAGGAACATCTCTCTACAATCAGGAATGGTAAATCAAGCACTCCTCTAGTGCAACATTTTGCACTGAAACATGACAAAAGTGCAGAGAGCTTCAGATGGAAGGCCATCGAAACTGTTCCCGTTCCCCCACGAGGGGGGGACAGGGAAAAAAAACTGGGCAGACCGGAGGTGTTCTGGATCTTTAAATTAAAGACTAGAACACCTTCTGGATTAAACTCGGCCTTTGACTTAATAAATGATTGGCAATAAGGAGTGCATGGTACCATTACTATAGCTCTGCAATTATGAGCTGCTCCAAACAGGAGTGTGTAGAAAAATGGACCACCCTAATTCCACATAGTTTCACTACCTGTATATGCACTATATAGGCAGAGATACGTAAACACTACCAGGCTGTATTAATTAGGAGTGAGCAGCAGAATGACCGCTTTAAAAATAAAATACAGAAAAATACACAATCACAGCGTACTGTCTGCACATGTTCACTATAAACAGCTGGTTTACCATTTAGTGAAAAGCCAAGAATATTTCACCTGCCTATAAACTATAGTACACACATGCTCCACTATTGTATATATATCCCTCTATATTATATTTCATACACGACCCCCTGCATGTAGGCAGCACACATTAAAGAATTGGTAGGTTGTTATCTATTATGGTATATAGTGTGCCTTTACAACAAGTTTAATTATGAGATACATATAGTGTACACAGGACTTTGGGCCTCACGTCTCACCAATCCTTCTTTTCTTTTCCCTTAGCAGTACTTGAATCCGGGTACTAGTTTATCCGAATAATAAACAATGAAGTATTCACATCAAATTTATTACGAAAGCGCAAGGACGCAAGAGTGTAGATGTTTAGCTGCAAGTGCGGATACCTTAACTGTATTAATAATTGTACAGGCAAGATGTAAAGATAGGAATCACTAAGTGTGAATGAGCCTATCATGTTTATGTTCATGTTATTTCTTTACACATGCTTGTGAATTACTGAAGAGCGGGTGATTGGCTTGATTGGTTGTCCAATGGTATGAGGAAAGGCCCTTGAAAAAGGGCGCTTGTTTTAACTTCTATTATCAGCTAAGATTACGGGCCGAGTAGCCTAAACGCGTCAGCTGTTTTTCTTTCCTCCTACCATCACTTTGGGCAACCAGCTGCTGCCAGTGTCTCTTGCAGTAATAAGTGGAGGTTTTACTTTCTATGTATTACTACCTTTAAGCATACAGCGTTACCTATGGAATAAATGCTGTATCCACACATCAACTGGTGCTCCTGTCTATTCGAATTCGATTGTCACATTCAAATTCAAATAATTACATTTGAAAAAACACAGTATTAAGACTAGAAATACTATTTCGAATTTGAAATATGACATTCAAATTCGAATGTAGCATTCAAATTCAATATATTACATTTATTAAACACAGTTGTATACTAGAAATACTATTTAAAATTAGAATCTTGCATTCGAATTCAAATGTCACATTGGAATTTTGAATATTACATTTTGAAATTGAAGGAATACATAGCTAAACATTCTATTATTCGAACGAATATTTTCGATTTTATTGAAAAATTCGAAAACGAAAATTCAAAAATAGAATGTTAGAATGTTATATAAACATTTGAAATTCGATTAGAACGAACAAATGTATCAAAATTTGTTTTAAATTTCAAATTTTTAGAAACCATATCGCCCATCCCTAATCAACATGTGTCCAAGAGACGTGTCAAAGAGAATGAAAGGATTCCCTGTATATTAATAAAAACAGTTATATACCTTTATCACATTGGTACCGTGCCTGTGATGGCAAAAGTACATTATGGGGCCTATCTATCAAGCTCCGAATGGAGCTTGATGCCCCGTGTTTCTGGCGAGCCTACAGGCTCGCCAGAAAACAGCAATTATGAAGCAGCGGTCACAAAGACCGCTGCTCCATAACCTGTCCACCTGCTCTGAGCAGGCGGACAGACATCGCTGGAAATCAACCCGATTAAGTACGATTGGGTTGATTGACACCCCCCTGCTGGTGGACCATTGGCCGCGAGTCTGCAGGGGGCGGCGTTGCACCAGCAGCTAACAAGAATGCTGTATTCAGTGAGGTCTGGCGTATTGCTTGCCGTATTCAGCGAGGTCTGGCGGACCTGATCCGCACTGTCGGATCAGGTCGCCAGACTTTCTTAAATAGGGACCTATATCTTGTATTAGTCTATGCTTTTGTTAATTTGCCAGTGTAGATCATATGATATGGAATTATAATTATATATCATATTTATTACATTAAATGTATACTTGATGTCTATAAAGATCTTTTTCATTTATTAAAAAATCATATCATGGGAAGCAATAAAAAAAGAGGTATTAGGTCAAATTATAATGAATTTGGGTATTTGAGCAGTATTAATACTGTAATTAAATAAAGAATAATAATTTAGTTCACTATGATATTGTTGTATATCACATATTCGCTGGCAAAGCTGCAATTAGCTGGCAACTGTGGAATGTGTAATATTTATTTCAATATTAGAACATTAATTAATATGCAAACGCATACCACTAAAAAAACATGTATTGAGAAAGTAATAATTTATTCACAAAATATTAGTATTTTAACTGTATAATCATCACCCATGTTACTGTTCAATGAATTAAAAATGTTTTATCTGTATAGTTTTGTCTCCTTCCTTCACTTATCAGTTGACTAAACTTGGAGTTTGCAGGTTTTCAAAGTCATTATAGTGATGTCAAAATAATACGAAAATAAATCTGAGGATTATGTTATCTTTGAATCCAATATGATATCCTCTTGGGAAAATTCAGGCTATGATAAGACTGTATCTCAGAAAATACAGACTTGAATTCATAGACAAGGTCAAAATACACTAGCAGTAATTGTCAAGGGAAATTCTAAGTATTGTCCACTTAAATATACCAAAAGTAATTTCCCTCCTGATTATCTGTAAACACAAAGTTATTTTTTTCAGAATCTGTTCCATTCCCTGGTTTTATATTACCCATCATAAAAATTAAGACTTTTCTAAAAGTTATTAACATCATATCAAATTACTGACTATGAACGGTTGATAAATGAAACATTAGTTTCATTGAAATGCTATTTTATAATTCTTAGAAACTATCTATTTTCAGTAAAACATTCTTTTGTTTTTAACAATGTCAAAACAGTGGGGCTGTTAATCAGGACTCCTATTTTATTATAAAAGAAAAAAAAGATGTTAGTATAGGACAGTAATGGTAAACTATAAGATAAAACAGTCCTTGTATATGGTTTCAGGTATATATGTCTCATCTGTTGGAAGAATTGTTCAAAAACACGTTTTAATTGTAAATAATATAAATATATCGATAAAAGCCATCCAGTCTATGGCCCAAGGGTTATGTCCAGCCCTGTGTGGCCCTTATCACTGAACAGAAACAACACATCAGTAATGTGTTATTAAAAACTACACCTCATTTGGGGCCTTTTTAAAGCATAATTTTGCAATTTATGAATAAACAGCTCTCAAGATAAAAAATGTCCTATCTTAAAAAAATTTGACAGACCTTGCTGCACTGAGGAGACATCCAATATAATTCTTGCCAGAGTTAAGGAACTTTTAGAACTTTTAGGGCCCCTAGGTAACAAGCATGCATACTTGGACCACAGTTTGAAAATTCAATTACACAGTAAATTAAATGAAGTAATAGTGACAAGAGCTGGACTGGTCTACTGGGTGGTTTATTCAACTTTTTCAGGCTCTTACATTGTATACCAGTTTATTACTTTTTTTATTGTAAGTGTAGAGCCAGATAGGCATTGAAACGTCTTAAAGATTAAAGCCTGTAAAGAACGGAAAAGAGGTGTGTGTTTGTACCTATGTTGCAGTTCAAGGGGTATAGACAGACCATACTTTTAATATATCAGGAACTGTACCAGGCCGATTGTCTTCTCTTTGGAACATATGCAAGTTAAGATGTTAAGGGTGGTGGCGATTAACATTTCCATAAGGTTACTATTATATTTTTACCATGGTTCAGAATGCCATGTTTTCACAATACTATTTTCTTCTGCTATATGGAAAACTGAAACTCCTGGTAGTTGTTGGACAACTCTGTAGATGACATCTTTCCATCTGATAATACTTGTCTGGTATTCCTAAATTCTGCAAAATGACCTAAAGGGCAAATCTTGATCTTTAATTATATGTTCACTTGTAAGCATTATTCAATTGAACAGTGGACTCTTTAACCAACTTAAAAGCTGTTTTTAAAATTCCTATTTGCTTGACATACTGATAGTGACTCACATGATCAATCCACCCTGGGATACCAATAATTTGAGATCAATAGGTAGCCATGTTGCTCAACCAAGCATTGAGAAAAGAAGGCAAACATCCTGTGGAATCATGACAGCATATCTAGCAGAAATCTGTTGAACCTTTCAGGCAAGGCATCTTCTTCATGATGATATAGATTATGTTCTCATCTTTTGAATTGGCAAAATTTGTATCACTTTTTTAATGAGGGGGGAGGGGCTCAAAGTCTCTACCTTACTCAAAATACAGTTTCTTAGGAAGCTCATAATAAATGCAAAGCTTTTCTCAGAGTACTTGAGGCACTGTACTAGTTCTCTAGTCTCTCACTGAGCATACCATTTGCATTATTCTGTCACAGTAAGAACATTCTAGTGTCATGAGAATCTAGTTGTAGATGTCCCTTTAAGTGGTTTATTGGGGTACCAATCCTAGTTCAGTTTGGGGTGTCTTTTGTCATGTATTATTAGTGTCCCCGGTACAGCTCCTGATTATGCACTGATCTGATCATCCACATGTTATATGTTTTACAGTTGGAGTTTATGATGATTTGGATAGGGTCTATATGCTATATTTTCTAATTCCTTGATGTGATGATTAGTAGTATTTAACGTGTTATGGAGGTGAATTGTATGGGGTCATCCAGGAGTGTCTATTGACTTATACACGTTATCTATTTGACTTTGATTTTATTTTTTGACTTAGCTTTCCTTATTATTTTTCTAGTACTTGTATATGTGGATCAGAAACATCTCGTGACAATTTTATTTACTCTTTGTTTGTATTTATTCTCTGCATTTTTCCCTATAGTTTTCCCTGTGTAATGTTGGGCTGTGTAGTGTCAGGTTTAGATTTAATTGGCGGTTGTGTTATTCTCAATTCCGGCCACAGGCTGGCCGTAGTGTATTGTTGCTATGGCAACCATTAACACAGAGAGGTATGGAGCTTTCTGTTTACGTCATGGTAGTGCGCCGTGAGAAGCGTGTCCCTCATTACAACTGTGCGTTATCTCGCAACAGGAATATACTAGAACAGGTAGATAAATGCTTTAGTAGAATGATTTGGTCTGAATTAGATTCGGTAACGTATACACCGGAGGCATTATGGTTGATAAGACATACAACCTGGACCCTTGGCTATGGCCTTATACTGTTTAACTCAATAGCGGTCACGTATCTTATGTGATCTGGCGTCCATCAAGGCTGTAGAAACACAATTAATCATTAGGCACCACACTATCAATATCATGCACACTGTTCACTTTATCAAGGGTGCTAGGGGACACATGTGTGGTATATATGAGCAATGTTTGTACTTATATATATATATACTAGTACTAAAGCCCGTGTACACGGCCATTTTTTGCAGTACAGCGGTCCCACCCCTTGCACTCTCCCCCCTCTCTTTTGCTCTCTCTCCCCCCTCTCTTTTGCTTTCTCTCCCCCTGCTCCTTTGCTCTCTCTCTCCCCTCTTTTGCTCTCTCTCCCCCTCTTTGGCTCTCTCCCTCCTTTTTTTTGCTCTCTCTCTCCCCCCTCTTTTGTTCTCTCCCCCCTTTGGCTCTCTCCCCCCCCCTTTGGCTCTCCTCCCCCCCCTCTTTGGCTCTCCCCCCCTCTTTGGCTCTCCCCCCCCCCTCTTTGGCTCTCTCCCCTCTTTTGCTCTCTCTCCTCTTTGGCTCTCTCTCTCCCCCCTCTTTGGCTCCCCCCTCCCTTTGGCTCTCCCCCCCCCTTTGGCGCTCTCCCCCCCTTTGGCTCTCCCCCCCTTTGGCTCTCCCCCACCTTTGCCCCCCCCCCTTTGGCTCTCTCCCCCCCCTTTGGCTCTCCCCCCCCTTTGGCTCACACCCCCCCTTTGGCTCTCCCCCCCCCCTCTTTGGCTCTCCCCCCCTCTTTGGCTCTCCCCCCCTCTTTGGCTCTGCCCCCCCTCTTTGGCTCTCTCTCCCCCCTCTTTGTCTCTCTCCCCTCTTTTGCTCTCCTCTTTGGCTCTCTTTCCTCTTTGGCTCTCTCTCTCCCCCCCTTTGGCTCTCCCCCCCTTTAGCTCTCCCCCCCTTTTGGCTCTCTCCCCCCTCTTTGGCTCTCTCCCCCCCCTCTTTGGCTCTCTCCCCCCCCCTCTTTGGCTCTCCCCCCCCCCTCTTTGGCTCTCTCTCCCCCCTCTTTGGCTCTCTCTCCCCCCTCTTTTGCTCTCTCTCTCCCCATCTTTGGCTCTCTCTCCTTTTTGGCTCTTTTTCCTCTTTGGCTCTCTCTCTCCCCCCTCTTTGGCTCCCCCCCCCCTTCTCTTTGGCTCTCCCCCCCCCCTTCTCTTTGGCTCCCCCCCCCTTCTCTTTGGCTCTCCCTTCTCTTTGGCTTTCCCCCCCTTCTCTTTGGCTCTCCCCCCCTTCTCTTTGGCTCTCCCCCCCCCTTCTCTTTGGCTCTCCCCCCCCCCTTCTCTTTGGCTCTCCCCCCTTCTCTTTGGCTCTCCCCCCCTTCTCTTTGGCTCCCCCCCTTCTCTTTGGCTCTCCCCCCTTCTCTTTGGCTCTCTCCCCCCTTCTCTTTGGCTCTCCCCCCCTTCTGTTTGGCTCTACCCCCCCTTCTCTTTGGCTCTCCCCCCCTTCTCTTTGGCTCCCCCCCTTCTCTTTGGCTCTCCCCCCCTTCTCTTTGGCTCTCCCCCCCTTCTCTTTGGCTCTCCCCACCCTTCTCTTTGGCTCTCCCCACCCTTCTCTTTGGCTCTCCCCCTTCTCTTTGGCTCTCCCCCCTTCTCTTTGGCTCTCCCCCCCTTCTCTTTGGCTCTCCCCCCCCTTCTCTTTGGCTCTCCCCCCCCTGCTCTTTGGCTCTCCCCCCCCCTTCTCTTTGGCTCCCCCCTTCTCTTTGGCTCTCCCCCCTTCTCTTTGGCTCCCCCCCCTTCTCTTTGGCTCTCCCCCCCCTTCTCTTTGGCTTCCCCCCCTTCTCTTGTGCTTCCCCCCACCTTGGCTCTCTCCCCCCCTTTGGATCTCCCCCCACCTTGGCTCTCCCCCCCCCTTGGCTCTCTCCCCCCCCTTGGCTCTCTCCCCCCCCCTGCTCCCTCTCTGGCTCTGTCTTCACATCGCAGGACCCCGCCCGGCCACGCCCCATCGCGGCGACACCCGCATGACCACGCCCCGCGACGCCCAGCCACGCCCATCGCGACGCCCGGTCACGCCCCCATCGCAACGCTCCCGTCGGCCACAAACAGCTGTGAGGTCTGGGGAGCGCAAGGCCGCTTCTCACGCAGCAGACCTCACAGCTGTTGAGTAGCTTACCTCCGCTCCCCAGACCTCACCGCATGTTTGTGTACTCGCGCTCCCTATCTCAAGGCAAGTGTTTGTCTCTACTGCGCATGACGGCTTCAGACAAACACTTGGCCTATTATAATATAGGATATAATTATTTTGGGATGATTACTATTACAACAGTATATTATGAGAATGAGCTATTATGTTCACTTGTAATTTTTCCACATGAAATGTTTTTGCTTGCAGCATGTTTGTTGTTAGTATTATTCTATATGCTTGTATAGAGCTCTATCGTTAATAAGTATGATCCACACTGTGCACAAAAATTAATTAATGAGTACTTGTTTATTGAGGTAACACCCATGACACTGTTTTGGCGCAATTTTTTTCACTGGGGGAGGGGATTATTTTGTTTAAATTTTCAGTTGAATGCAGTTTTTGTTATCAATATATATATATCAAATATTTAGACTGCATATATATATATATATGTATGTATCTCATGTTAAAGCCCTTTGCTTTGCCCTTTTTCCTAAAACCTGAGACCTCATATCTTTGAGCGCATTTAACTTTTTTGTGCAATTTTTTTTATATTTTTTATTAGATAGTGTTATTATGAATGTAACTGTAGTGTCATATGTATCTTTGACGTGTTTTGTGAAATTTTTTTGTTTCACAAAACATTTAACCAGAGCTCTGAGGACAGACTATCCCAAAATTCATTAACTTCAATTTTGCTTAAATGATTGCTTTTACTTTCAACTTGTAATACGAGTAGTACATTCCACACCCACAAACAGCTTTGATAAACCCCTTTTCGCTTGTGCATCACTGTGAGCACGCCACTTGTAATCTGGCCCTTAGTCGGCGCTAAGGAAGTTGAGTATTGGATGGATTGAGGATCATCCAATGAAGGAACTGGTCTTGTCTCCTCTTAGTCGTATCTTGTTAGGTCACTACACTATTTTGAACCAATAGTACTAGCTGTTTATGTAGTTTTGTAGACAATCAGACATCTCAGTATTTTGATGTTTCAGGAAATGTAGCTTACATACAGTATATGTTTTGCACCTTCAAAGGACCATATAATGTTTTCAATAAAGAGACCAACTGTACAGCAGTATCTTTAGGGTGTTCCTCTTTATGGAGTTGCAGGAGTAATTGTGCCGAAAACCTAGCACTCTCTAAGAGTTGGACACACTTCACTGTCACTTGGCAGCTCTTCTTGCAGCACCGTTTTAGCATGATTATACCAAGTCTCAATATCTTCTTCTCTTTGGGTTTGAGAAAGCTATCTGTGATGCTTGTAGCTAACTATTTCAAAACCACATATAGGTTTAATTTCATATTAGACTCACTTTGATATCCTCTAACACACTGAATTTGGTTTACAAAAGAACACACACTTGGTAATACGAGCAGCAGACAAGGATGGGTGCATAGTGGTAATGAACCGTGAGGACTTTTTCAAGGAGGCACACAGACAGTTGAATGATGTAAATCAGTACACTGTGTTGAGTATGGATCCCACCTCCAGATTCTAGCTGGAGTTGAGACACCCGCTGGATGATGGTTTGGAAGAAGGATTCCTAGATGAAGAGAGCAGGGCTTTTTGTACATTGATAATCCCACCACACTCATCTTTAACCACCTTCCTAAGGTGCATAAATCATTAGAGAATGTAATAGGTTGTTCTATTGTCAGTGGGATCAGTTCAATGATGGAATATCTCTTCCAGTGGCTGGATGCTATACTCTAGCCAATGGTAGAATATCTTCCCAGTCATTTAACAGACACCAAATGTTTGTTAGGAAGTTTTCAAGATGTTGGATGGTCAGAAAATTGGGGGTAGCTTACAGTTGATGTGACATCCCTATATTCATAAAGGACTAAGTGCATTACAATTTTTCTGACACAATCCCTATTTTTTGATGATAACAGTTGTGATTTCATACTTAGTATTTGTAAATTCCTTTTCACACATATTTTTTTAAATTTGAAGGGGTTTTTTTTCTTTAGAGATGTGGGACAGCTATGGGGTCCAAGTTTGCCCCCTCATATGCCAACCTATTCATGGGTTGGTGGGAGCTTTCCCACATCTTTGGAGAAAAGAACCCATTTAGACACAATTTTTATCTACTATAAGTGATTCATAGATGATCTCATTTTCATTTGGCAGGGGATGAAGATGAAACTATGTCTTTTATTGATTGGATCAATGATGATGAGATAGAGATCTCCTTTACATATGAATGCCAGAAACACCAGATCATTTATTTGGATGTTTTAGTAAAAGGATAGTTGGTCCACTCTGATAGACATGTAAACACACAAATTTATTGTAAGCCAATTTCAGGAAACTCCCTCTTACGTGCAAAAAGTAATCACCCGTGTTGCACAATTATCCCTCAAATCCACCAGGATTACATTTAAAAAATCCACTTTGGATATGCTCTGGATAATATCCTCTACACTGTGTAATACTTGTAATAACCCCTAGTGTCACCTAACTACACACTTATGCACTATTCACTTTGTACCAACAATCCCAGGTAAATATTGTATGTAGTTCTACAGAAATATAGCCACTATACTGTACTCATAGTAATTCCAGGCTAAATGATTTTCCAGACACTCAGTTCTTTACCAGAGAATGAGCTTTAATTAGAATCTGCCCAAATTACAGAAAGGTTACAGAGACAGTTACATAAAGAGGTTTTCAGTCATACTCCAAAAACACAATGTCCTATCTAACAGTTATTACAGGGTGGGTTTCTGTGTGTGTGTGCACTTACCAAAACCCTTTCTTACTATCTAGAATGACTATGTGGTTGCATATGTGTGTTTGTGTATGTGAATGCATGTGTGTGTAGAGTGTCAGTTTGTGTGTGTATACCTACCAACCTTCCATCCCAACTGCCCCCTATCCCTCTCAGCTGTCCTGCTTATATCCTGAGATTTTTCTTTACTTTGGACAAGCTGACTTTCTTGGGAAGGGTAAAGTACTTTGCATATGTAAAGACCCTGGGGCCGAATTATCAAGCTCCGAATGCTTGATGCCCCTGTTTCCGCGCGAGCCTTCAGGCTCCCAGGAAAGAGTAGTAATAAAGCAGCGGACTTCAATCCACCCAATCCTATACGATCTGGCTGATTGACACCCCTGCTAGCAGCCGATTGGCCGCAAATTGGCAGGAGCAGCATTGCACAAGCAGTTCACAAGAACTGCTTGTGTAATGATAAATGCTGACAGCATATGCTGTCGGCATTTATCGATGTGTGGCGGACATGATACGCTACATCGTATCATGTCTGTCCGCACTTTGATAAATTGACCCACCAGTCTCTTTGTTGTTAGTTTTATCTACCTGTGTCAATAATCACATCCTTCCATGGAATGTAGACCTTTGTTACACATATACACAGACACACATCAGTTATATGCATACAACTGTTGGGCCACATATGTGATTGACTTGTGTTGAGTGCAATTAACAATATGTGGGTATGATGAGTCAAGAGATAAGAACACAAATACGATACATGTATCTAATATAAAATCAGGATCACTCACCCCTCCACTGATGTAACATTTTAAAATATGAAACCAAAAGCCAGCAGATAGCTTGAGGTGGACAATAATAGAACAAGTGTCCACTGGTGATCGAGGTGGAGAAAGTGTTTTGATACTAACAAAAAGGGAGTGTTTTTTTATTTTTAAATTGAAGTCCGAATTCCTAATGGCTTAAACTCTGAATATGATTTGATACATTTTTGGCAATAATACCGAGAACTTGATCCATAATGACAATTGTTTGGGAGTCGTCGTCCCTTCTCCTTCCCTCTCTAAGAACCCCCCTCTTTTAGAAACTACACACATGTAGAAGCCACATAGAAATTGGTATGATTGTAATTTGTATATACATATGGGCAAAATGGACAGAATCCTAACCTTCACTTCAACCATTCCCGAATCTAATCATTATTTTATTTTATTTTTTAGACAACTTGATGCCAATATGTATAAGATGGTATCACATGCAATGCTAGTTAGGTAGTCAGAGATACCTCAAGTATTAGCATAAGTTCATAAATTGAAATAATGTAACTAGTGGTTTGGAAATTTGGGAAATCTACACTGAAATATCTGTACTGAAATATATTGGCATATTTATTTTTATTTATATAAGGTCTTTAATTAGAGGAAGGTACAAAACAATCATCATTGAGGTGTTTAGGCTACAGTAGGAATACCATATTTATTCCTGAAAGGTATACATTTAATCACTGGAAATTTAACAAAATTTAATGAATTACAAACCATCATAGATTTTGTAGCACATCTGATATACAAACATAGGTCTTTAAGGTTTAAAAGTCTGTTCCCTCTTTAAATAGGCAAATTAGCATATGTGATGTAATTTATTTTTAACGAATGGCAGTGTTGTTAATATTTTAAATAGTTGTCAGCATGTTGTCAGGCTAAGACAACGACAGGCAGCCAAAATGTGTCAGCCTGTGATGCTTACACACCTAACTCTTTGTGTATTTCATTAATGTTTTTATATTGATGAAGATTCTCCAATAAAGTTTTGCATTTTTATATATCAAAGATCCCTTGGATTATTGCAATTTTTCTAGTATCAAGAGTTAAGTGTCAGACTTCAGGCCTCAATTGTCAGGAATCAGACACCAAGGTGCCAGTTGTCAAGTGTCAGACATCAAGCATCAGGCAGCATTAATTAGATATCAAAAAATGATAAGGTATTGTGAGATCCATCTTGCATTTGGCAGCATTTTTAATGTCCTGAATAATAGCTATCCAATTACCTATTCTGATTAGTAAAATTGTAATTGTTTAATAAAAACATGATTTTTAATTTTTTAACCACTTTCCCTTTTGCACATTTGTAAAGTTTAATTTGTGTTTTAATAATATTGTTTTTGAGTTAATTTACCAATCAACCTTTGTTAGACTCCATTTTTTGTACAGAGAATCTGTAAAAGACTTCCTTTGGGGGTGGAGTCACGCTGCTGTGAAACGCTGCTGAAGCCACTTCCCCAGCTTACAGCTGCTTAGCCCGAGGATGCTTTGTGGTTCTGATAGCGGCATTGATGAGGAGTACTACCTCTGGAGCTCGAAGTCTACCTGGCTGGTTTGGCCAACAGCTACATGGTACAAGTACCTGAGAAGTTTAAAGCAGAAGTGGATAAAGCTGGCAAATAAAGACAGGCCAGTAGCTACTCACCAGTGATCTAGACTAGGCTTGAGAGAAGTATTAAGACCCGGTGGATACCCAGCAGCAAATCGAAGCATTGCTAAGAAAAGAGGCCATTGGCTGTTTCAGCTGTTAGAAGATTGAGCTGCTAACACCCAGAATGATCTGAGTGTTACGCACCGCCTACACAGCATATCCTGGCACAGAAGATCCAGAGGTATCGAAGTCACCCTGTTACTCACCCTGCCTTAGTGAAAACCGGAGCTCCTGGTTTATGCTGGCTCGGTATTCTGGAGCATCTAAAGGACAAACCTGGAGCTAACCTACAATACTTGTCACGCAAGTATTGTTGCACCTACAGTGTTATAAACCTTAATCGCTGGCTACCTGTCAGGGTGCCAGGAATCAGACTTAGATGAGAAGTGCAAAAATAATCAAACCTTTATTAATAGCAAAAAATAGTAAAACGTCCACAAGTCAAATAACAAGCCAGGAATCAAAACCAGAGCTGGTAGTCAGACGAGTCGAGTCAGGAGACAAAGCGAGTAGTCAGACGAGCCGGAATCAGGAACAAGGAGAACAGCAGAGTCAAGAACAAGCCAGGGATCAGGAACCAGGTTTGACGTCAGACAGCCAGGTAATACACAGTAGCTCTCACAAACAAGTCTGAGACAACACAAAGGCAAAGCATACTGAACAGAGGCCCTTTAAATAATAAGTGATGACATCACAATTCTGAGACTGCATCCTGTCTCCCACAGATGATGCACACCAGTCTGGCCATAAAAGGAAGTGCAGGAAATTAGCAGCATCACACAGTATGCACAAGAGTCAGCAAGAGAAGTGAGTAAAATGGCTGCCAGCAGCACATGGCAAACAAAGCAGGGAAAATCCCTGACAGTACCCTCCCCTCAATGACCCCTCCCCGCGGGAGGACAAAAGGCTTATTGGGGAAACAGGCATGGAAGGCACGGAGGAGGTGGGAGCATGAACATCAGAGGAGGGAACCCATGAACGCTCCTCCAGACCGTAGCCCCTCCAATGACACAAATACTGTATGCGGCCCCTGGACATACAAGAGTCAATAATGCTGCTGACCTCATACTCCTCATGGTTGTCAACAAAGATAGGATGGGGACGAGGCAAAACAGTGGTAAACCAATTACAAACCAATGGTTTCAAGAGGGAGACATGAAAAACATTGGAGATGCGCATTGCAGGAGGACCCATCGGAGTATTCGAAAAGGACCAACATAACGGGGAGCCAGTTTATTGGAAGGCACACAAAGGTTCAAGTTGCAGGAGGATAGCCAAACTCTCTCACCAACCTGGTAGGAAGGCGCAGGCAGACGCCTACGATCAGCCTAGAACTTTTGGTGCTGCATAGAACGATGAAGGCAATCCTGAATCTGCACCCACAAAGAACGGAGTTACCGGAGATGCTCCTCCAAAGCCGGAATACCCTGAGACATGAATGAATCGGGCAACAAGGATGGTTGAAACCCATAATTTGCCATGAATGGGGATAACTTGGAGGAAGCATTAATAGCACTATTATGAGCAAACCCTGCCCAAGGTAACAGTTCAGACCAATTATTGTGGTGATCTGAGACATAGCAACAGAGGAACTGTTCCAGAGCTTGATTTGCCCGTTCCGCAGCGCCATTGGATTGAGGGTGATATGCTAAAGAGAAGGAAAGCTGGATCCCCATTTGAGCACAAAAGGAACGCTAAAATATGGAGAAAAACTGACTACCCGGTCTGACACTATCTCCTTGGGTAACCCATGTAAATGGAAGACCTCCCGGGCAAAAATTGAAGCAAGCTCCTGAGTGGTAGGCAGCTTCTTCAAGGGAATGCAATGTGACATTTTATAAAAACGGTCAACCACCATAAGGATAACAGTATTGCCATTGGAAACAGGGAGCTCGACAATGAAGTCCATGGAAAAATGTGTCCAAGGATGCTCACCATTAGCAATAGATTGAAGAAGACCCACAGGAAGACGTTGAGGAGTCTTATTCAGTGCACAAACTGAGCAAGAGGCAACATAAGCAGCAACATCAGAATGAAGATCTGGCCACCAGAATTGTTGAGTGACAGACCAAATCATTTGGTTCTTGCCTGGGTGACCTGCGGCTTTAGGATAGTGGTAAGTGTGCAAAAGTTTAGTTAGAAGATTCTCAGGAACAAAACACTTACCACTAGGTTTCTCAGGAGGTGCATTGGTTTGTGCAGCCAGGATCTCCTCCCCCAAGGGAGAAGTTAAAGGCAAGGTAAACTTGCGTGCACTCGTCATCACATTTATCAATAACATCAAAATTTAGTATAAGTTTAATTCATCATTTTAATTTTTTTTTTATTTTAAGCCTCCAATCTTATTATTTACCTGTTTTCCTGCAACGATTCCCCGTCCGCCCGACTTTTGTATTAAATTGATTGACACTTGTTTTACCTTGTGGCGTCCAATCACCGCTTTCTCCATGCGGTGGTGAACACAGCATATCCGACGTCATCGGACCGCACTGCGCATGCGCCTGACAAGTAACGTCTCAAATGTTCAATGCGCTCGTTCATGAGTCGCGCATGCTCCGTTGAAGCATCAGTCTAAGTTTGGCAATCAGCTTCAAACAAATTACACTTGGTAATCGCGGGGAACAGTGCAGACGAGTCTGTCTATAGAAATTATGGAAAGTTGCGCATGCGCAGATGATTTTAGGTCCGTGAACGAGCAAAATTCTGACGTAGAGTGAGGGTGGGTTGGGTCTCTAAGATGAGAGCCGAAATATAGGAAGTATCAACGGGGACGAGTAAAAGAATAAAAGGTACTTATATGTTTTTATGAATAACTTGAAAATAAAACCGCAAATATTGAAAAGGACTTAGCGACTGCATTGCAAGGCGAATTAGAAAACTAAACAAATTTCAAAACATTGCCAAAATATGGTCAGGAGGTATAACTGGAGTAGGTACAGACTCCTCCTTGGACAGAGGTAAAAATTGTCCACAATAATCCACATAATTAAACCGAGACAAAAATAGCGCCCATCTGGCTTGTCGGGGGCGACAACATTTTTGCTTCAGATAGATAAGTTAAATTCTTGTGGACAGTAAGAATGAGCACTGGCACGCTAGTACCCTCAAGAAGATGCCTCCATTCCTTGAGTGCCAAAATTATGGCCAGTAATTCCCTGTCGCCAATTTCATAATTGCACTCCGCTGGAGACAATTTCTTAGAGAAGAAACCACACAGATGCAAGGAACTGTCAGGCGTAGGACGTTGAGACAAGAGGGCACCTACTCCAGTCTCAGATGCATCGACCTCAAGAACGAAAGGCAGGACAGGGTTAGGATGAGCCAGAACTGGAGCGACAGCAAAGGCAGTCTTAAGACTATCAAAGGCCTTAATGGCAGTAGGGGACCAATGGAGTGGATCATTCTCTTTACGGGTCATGTCTGTGATAGGTTTGACCAAGGAAGAAAAGAGGTGAAAATTGTCGAGAGAGGGCATCAGCCCTAACATTCTTACTACCAGGCAGGTAGGAGACCACATAATTAAACCGAGACAAAAATAGCGCCCATCTGGCTTGTCGGGGGCGACAACATTTTTGCTTCAGATAGATAAGTTAAATTCTTGTGGTCAGTAAGAATGAGCACTGGCACGCTAGTACCCTCGAGAAGATGCCTCCATTCCTTGAGTGCCAAAATTATGGCCAGTAATTCCCTGTCGCCAATTTCATAATTGCACTCCGCTGGAGACAATTTCTTAGAGAAGAAACCACACAGATGCAAGGAACTGTCAGGCGTAGGACATTGAGACAAGAGGGCACCTACTCCAGTCTCAGATGCATCGACCTCAAGAACGAAAGGCAGGACAGGGTTAGGATGAGCCAGAACTGGAGCGACAGCAAAGGCAGTCTTAAGACTATCAAAGGCCTTAATGGCAGTAGGGGACCAATGGAGTGGATCATTCTCTTTACGGGTCATGTCTGTGATAGGTTTGACCAAGGAAGAAAAGTTTTTAATAAACTTTCTATAGTAATTTGCAAACCCCAAAAAACGTTGAGTAGACCGACGACCAACTGGGTGAGGCCACTGCAGAAAAATAGATAACTTGTCAGGATCCATGCAACGGAGATAACATAACCTAGGAAGGTTACTTGAGTCTGATGGAACTCACATTTCTCGAGTTTACAAAACCGGCCGTTCTCACGTAGTCTCTGAAGAACCCGAGTAACATCAGAACGATGAGCCTCAAGTGTGGGTGAGTGTATGAGGATGTCCTCTAAGTAAACCACAACACACTGTTGCAACATATATCATAGGACATCATTAATAAATTACTGGAAAACAGCAGGAGCATTACATAGGCCAAAGGGCATTACAAGATACTCATAATGCCCTCCTGGTTTTAAATGCTGTTTTCCATTCGTGGCCCTCCTTGATCCTAACGAGATTGTACGCTCCTCTCAAATCAAGTTTAGTAAAGACCGTAGCTCCCTTTAGGCGGTCAAAGAGTTCCGTAATGAGCGGAATAGGGTAAGCATTCTAATGGTAAGACGATTAAGACCCCTATAATCGATGCATGGTCTTAACTCGCCACCCTTTTTCTTCACAAAGAAGAAGCCAGCCCATGCAGGAGAGCAGGATTTGCAGATGATCCCCCGCAACAGAGCATCGGCAACATACTCCTCAATAGCACAATTCTCTGCAACAGACAGAGGGTAAACCCCCCCGAGGAGGAATGGCTCCGGGTTGCAGGTCTATGGCACAATCGTAAGACCGGTGAGGAGGCAACGTACCATGCACCTTGTCAAAAACGTCTAGGAACTCTCGGTACTCCTCTGGCAATTGAGATACCGAAGAAGTGCACAAGACTTAACTGGTTTCCGAAGACAAGTGGAAATACATTTTGGAGACCACAAAAACATTTCAGACCTGCCCAGTCGAGACTGGGATTGTGCTTTTGGAGCCAGGGATAACCCAGAACAACCGGAAAATGTGGAGAGTTTATCACCTGGAACTGAAGGGTTTCAAAATGGAGAGCCCCAACAGCCATGGATAACGGAGCATCCGTGAGTAACAAGTGCGAGCTGAAGGGGCCTGCCATAAATGGCCTCAATAACAAGCGGAACGGACCAAGGCACAACAGGAATGAAGTGCTTTGATACAAAGCACTGTCAATGAAATAGCCCGCAGCACCGGAGTCAACAAGAGCCTGGGTGACTATGGAGGAGTCCACCCAGGAAAGGACAACCTTGACCAAAGGTTTCTCATTTAGCGGTTCCGGGGACGAGGATAAACCACCCAAGGTCTGCCCCCAACAGGACCTTAGGTGTGAGCATTTCCCGGCCGTGTAGGACAAGACTTCAAAAGGTGGCCCTGTAACCCACAATAGAGCAGAGCCCCTCCCTCCTCCTAAAGGCCCTCTCCGCCGTGGAGAGACGCGTGAATCCCAACTGCATCGGCTCAGTAGTACCTGGTGACTCGGGACCAGGAGACATGGGAGGAGAGGGAGGCAGGGTGGGAACGAACACATAGGAGACAACGGAACAAGAGGCTTCCGCAAGCGCTCCTGAAAAGGGCCTCTCACTTAGGGCTCAATGATTGAAAGCTCTCTGGGCTGGCGAGATTATTAATGAATGCTCACCAGTCCTTCTATTTCCCTGGTGGAATGATCTAAATCCATTTTTTACCCTGAAAACAGTGTTTTTCGCTAAGGGGCGTATACTGCATTTTCATATGAAATGTGCACAACAAAATTCGTATTTTAAACATTATACAAAACAAATATTTGAACCATTCACACAAAAATAAGCAGGGAAAAATTGTATTGTTAAGGTGCAACAAAACTCTTCACCAAAAATCGTATGTTAACAAAAAAGTAAAATTAGTATGTAATTTACACAGGAATAAATAAAATTAAATATGCACAGCATAAATCGTAATTGTAGTACACTGGATGTGCAAAAATCCACAGAAATTTGAATTTATAAATACAAAATGCACAGCGTAATTGTTGTTTTTTCGTAAAATGGGCTGAACATGGGCATTCCATGGGCGATATGACAATGTCTCACTAATCCCAGCAATTCTATAAAGATTTTCGCACTGCAGATATCACAGTTTTTTCTCGCCAACTAAAAGGTAGCAAGCTTTTCTCAAAACAATACGAACACTTATAACCCCAATAGAAAAACAAGTGCATACTAAAATATAGGCGAATGTAGATGCTATAAGCAGAAAGCAGCATAATTTGCGTTATATTGGCTGCAGGATTTTAATTTTAAAGTCCCCCCTGCTCCCTGATAACTTTGCACTAAGGAGCGAAGTTTCCCTAACCAGCGAGCTCCAATACTTTTAATAGGAGCCATCTCGCAACTCGCAGGGACTGCCCCTTTTTTACATCATTGCACCGGGGCAGCCCTGCGAGTTAGCGAGAAAAAGAAGGTTTGAGTTGGTGAAGATTATATCATCAAGCTCTTAGTCTGATGTCAATTAGGATCAAAAAACACCAATGTCTCGAGATCTTCAGGTACATCTCTGGCAGCAACTTCGTCTTTAATCGCATCAGAGAGCCCATGAAAGAAGGGCAACAAGGGCTTCATTGTTCCAACCTACCTCTGCGGCAAGTGTACGGAACTCAATGGTATACAGAGCAACAAATCTTGTACCTTGCTGAATGGACATGAGTCGTTTAGCAGCAGAGGAGGAGCAGCGAGCTGGAAATCAAATACCCTTCAAAAGGAGGCCACAAATTCAGGGTAATTTGAAATCACAGGTTTATTAGTCTCCCACAAGGGATTAGCCCAGGCAAGAGCTGTGTCAAAGAGTAACAAGATGATAAATCCCACTTAAGCTCTGTCAAAGGGAAACGCCTGAGGTAACATCTCAAAGTAAATGTCCACCTGGTTCAAAAACCCTCTGCACTGATTAGTATCGCCTCCATATCGCTGAGGTAGAGGTGCAGAACTGGACATGCTCCTGGTAGGACTAGGTGCAGCAGCGGAAACAGGAGCAGCCATGACTTGCGGGACACTTTGGTCGAAATGTGCAGTGCGAGTCAGCAAGATTTGCAGGGCTAGTGAAAATGGATCCAAGCGGTGATCCTGTTAATCCATCCTGGAAATTATGGCAGGTAAAGGTGGATTATTAGCACCATAGGATTCATGGCCTTTGCGTAATGTCAGGGTGCCAGGAATCAGACTGAGACCAGAAGTGCAAACATAATCACACCTTTATTAATAGAAAAAAATAATAAAAAGTTCACAAGTCAAATAACAAGCCAGGAATCAAAACCAGAGCTGGTAGTCAGACGAGCCGAGTCAGGAGCCAAATCAAGTAGTCAGATGAGCCGGAATCAGGAACAAGGAGAACAGCAGAGTCAGGAACAAGCCAGGGATCAGGAACCAGGAGGGACATCAGACAGCCAGGTAATTCACAGGAGCTCTCACAAACAGGTCTCAGACAATGCAATTGTATATTGTGCTGTTATATAAAAATAACAAATTTAAAGCCCAGATACTTATTCTAAAGGTAGAGATTAACATTTTGCTACCGCTAGTCCTTTTTTTTAAGGTTACCTAGGCAGACAATCAAATCTCTCACATTGTGGTGAGTAGAAGGGGAATCAGTACTGTATGGGCTTATGTGTTTTTTTTTTTTTTTTTTATTACTACTAAACATATCATGTTCCTTTGTGTCCTTTTTGTTTCCTTTCTATTCTAAATTGTTTATACCTACACTCTAAATGATGTTAAATGTTAACATGTAATTCCAAACGCTATAACAGACTCCTACACTTTTTTTTAGGGGACAATTGTTTTGTTCTGATTTATTCTTTTTTTGGCACACGGTTGAAGTTCTTTCACATAAGAGTATGCTATCAGCTAATCCTTCGCTAGATAACGTCATACTATACACACTATTTTTTTAAATATCTATTTGTGTCGGACACCGCCACTAGGCAAAAAAAAAAAAAGTTGTACACTACATATTCACTATTTTACATGCTCACCTTGGTTAATGGAAAAAATTGTCACTCAGGTGAAAAAAATTCACCCATAATGCCTGCTAAATCAAAAGATGAAAAATATAAGGCGATTGATGTGAGTTCAGATTCCATTTCGGAAACCATGGTTAATCCTTTTGATGCCCAAGCTCTGGTAACACAAATAAGCCAAGTATTCACTCCTTAATTTGACTCTATTAAAAAAGATCTTTCAAGTATTTCTACAAGCCTAGACTCCTTATTAGGGGAAGTTAAACAATTTGCCTATAGAATGCTAGAAACAGAAACTAGGATTTCTGATTTAGAAGATCTTGTAAACACGCAGGAGAGTTCACTCTCAAATCAGGAATCTAAAATACATAACCTACAATCCCACCAGGAGGAGTTAGAAGATCGCTCCAGGCGTAATAACATCAAGCTAGTAGGTCTACCTGAAAATGATAAGTTATTAAACTTTACTTCCATGCTATTACCGCAAGTTTTAGGGTTTGCCCCCCAACAACTTCCATTAGCAATTGAGAGAGCCCATAGCGTAGGCCCAAGAAAAATGAATGAGGATGGAACAACTAGAAATAGGATTTCTATCTTTAAACTCCTCAAATTAAAAGATAAGATTGAAATGCTCAAACTATAAAAAAAATTGATCCTTAGCAAATAAAAAAATCCTTTTATTTCAAGATTTTTCAAATGAAAAGAAAGAATATGGCTCCCTACTTATCAAATGATAAACAAGGGAATAAATGCGTGTATGCTCTACCCAGCCAGAATCATAGTGGAAAAAGATGGTAATAGGATAGTATTGAACACTACAGAGGAAGCAAAAAATTACATTACTGAGATTTCTTAATCTATATCTGAGATATTCCCTTTTACTATATATGCTGAAAATCTAAAGTTTAAATGATCTAAGGGTTTCAAAAGAAAAAATAAGTTTAAAACCTCTTGGAAATGCCTCATTATGTTTGATATTATGACAACTCAGGTTCCTGGTTGCGATGGCCCATGTATGCATGTTGTTTGTATATATGGTCCTTTTTTTTAGTATATACTTTTTTCCCCTTCTCTTTTTTCTCTCTCTCCCCTTTTTCTCCTTTCTTGCTCCTTCTTCCCTCCCCCCGCCCCCGCCGGATCTGGTGTTCGGAGGTCTTGCTGTCCTGTAGTTGCTGACGGTACAGATCCGTAGCATTGCTCAGGTTTTTAAAGTTAGTCTTATTGTTAAAATATAGTTTTTACTTTTTTTTGATATGACAGTTAATAAGGGAAATTTAAATATTCTCTCCTGGAATATTGGTGGAGTAAATACACCAATGAAATGTAATCTTATAATTAAAAAATTAGGTGAGCAGGACCCGAGTGTAGTCTTTATACAGGAAACACATTTAAAAGCACCAGAAATCCCCAAGTTGAGATCTAGATGGGTGGGGGAAATAATAGCGACCCCGTGCTGTGGTAGAAAATCAGGTGTAATACTTTTGAATAGAAACGTACCCTATAAAATAATACAGGCTGACCTAGATTCAGAAGCTAGATATATTATTCTACAAATACAAATTAATGAAACAAAATTTGTTTTCTGTAATATATAT